>NC_061485.1:980487-1001347 GCF_022539355.2 Hippoglossus stenolepis
ACTGATCTCTTTATATACAGTCACTGATCATCTTTATATACAGTCACTGATTCTCTTTATATACAGACACTGATCCTCTTTATATACAGTCACTGATCCTCTTTATATACAGTCACTGATCATCTTTATATACAGTCACTGATCATCTTTATATACAGTCACTGATTCTCTTTATATACAGTCACTGATCCTCTTTATATACAGTCACTGATCATCTTTATATACAGTCACTGATGGTCTTTATATACAGTCACTGATCCTCTTTATATACAGTCACTGATCATCTTTATATACAGTCACTGATCATCTTTATATACAGTCACTGATCATCTTTATATACAGTCACTGATCCTCTTTATATACAGTCACTGATCATCTTTATATACAGTCACTGATCATCTTTATATACAGTCACTGATCCTCTTTATATACAGTCACTGATCCTCTTTATATACAGTCACTGATCATCTTTATATACAGTCACTGATCCTCTTTATATACAGTCACTGATCCTCTTTATATACAGACACTGATCCTCTTTATATACAGTCACTGATCCTCTTTATATACAGTTACTGATCCTCTTTATATACAGTCACTGATCATCTTTATATACAGTTACTGATCCTCTTTATATACAGTCACTGATCATCTTTATATACAGACACTGATCCTCTTTATATACAGTCACTGATCCTCTTTATATACAGTCACTGATCCTCTTTATATACAGTCACTGATCGTCTTTATATACAGTCACTGATCCTCTTTATATACAGTCACTGATCATCTTTATATACAGTCACTGATCCTCTTTATATACAGTCACTGATCCTCTTTATATACAGTTACTGATCCTCTTTATATACAGTCACTGATCATCTTTATATACAGTTACTGATCCTCTTTATATACAGTCAATGATCATCTTTATATACAGACACTGATCCTCTTTATATACAGTCACTGATCATCTTTATATACAGTCACTGATCCTCTTTATATACAGTCACTGATGGTCTTTATATACAGTCACTGATCCTCTTTATATACAGTCACTGATCATCTTTATATACAGTCACTGATCCTCTTTATATACAGTCACTGATCCTCTTTATATACAGTCACTGATCCTCTTTATATACAGTCACTGATCCTCTTTATATACAGTCACTGATCCTCTTTATATACAGTCACTGATCCTCTTTATATACAGTCACTGATCCTCTTTATATACAGTCACTGATCCTCTTTATATACAGTCACTGATCCTCTTTATATACAGTCACTGATGGTCTTTATATACAGTCACTGATCCTCTTTATATACAGTCACTGATGGTCTTTATATACAGTCACTGATCATCTTTATATACAGTCACTGATCCTCTTTATATACAGTCACTGATCCTCTTTATATACAGTCACTGATCATCTTTATATACAGACACTGATCCTCTTTATATACAGTCACTGATGGTCTTTATATACAGTCACTGATCCTCTTTATATACAGTCACTGATCCTCTTTATATACAGTCACTGATGGTCTTTATATACAGTCACTGATCATCTTTATATACAGTCACTGATCCTCTTTATATACAGTCACTGATCATCTTTATATACAGTCACTGATGGTCTTTATATACAGTCACTGATCCTCTTTATATACAGTCACTGATCATCTTTATATACAGTCACTGATCATCTTTATATACAGACACTGATCCTCTTTATATAGAGTCACTGATCCTCTTTATATACAGTCACTGATGGTCTTTATATACAGTCACTGATCCTCTTTATATACAGTCACTGATCATCTTTATATACAGTCACTGATCCTCTTTATATACAGTCACTGATCCTCTTTATATACAGTCACTGATGGTCTTTATATACAGTCACTGATCATCTTTATATACAGTCACTGATCGTCTTTATATACAGTCACTGATCATCTTTATATACAGTCACTGATCATCTTTATATACAGTCACTGATCATCTTTATATACAGTCACTGATCCTCTTTATATACAGTCACTGATCCTCTTTATATACAGTCACTGATCATCTTTATATACAGTCACTGATGGTCTTTATATACAGTCACTGATCATCTTTATATACAGTCACTGATGGTCTTTATATACAGTCACTGATCATCTTTATATACAGTCACTGATCATCTTTATATACAGTCACTGATCATCTTTATATACAGTCACTGATCCTCTTTATATACAGTCACTGATCCTCTTTATATACAGTCACTGATGGTCTTTATATACAGTCACTGATCATCTTTATATACAGTCACTGATCATCTTTATATACAGTCACTGATGGTCTTTATATACAGTCACTGATCCTCTTTATATACAGTCACTGATCCTCTTTATATACAGTCACTGATCATCTTTATATACAGTCACTGATCCTCTTTATATACAGTCACTGATCATCTTTATATACAGTCACTGATGGTCTTTATATACAGTCACTGATGGTCTTTATATACAGTCACTGATCCTCTTTATATACAGTCACTGATCGTCTTTATATACAGTCACTGATCCTCTTTATATACAGTCACTGATCATCTTTATATACAGACACTGATCCTCTTTATATACAGTCACTGATCCTCTTTATATACAGTCACTGATGGTCTTTATATACAGTCACTGATCCTCTTTATATACAGTCACTGATGGTCTTTATATACAGTCACTGATCATCTTTATATACAGTCACTGATCATCTTTATATACAGTCACTGATCCTCTTTATATACAGTCACTGATGGTCTTTATATACAGTCACTGATCCTCTTTATATACAGTCACTGATGGTCTTTATATACAGTCACTGATCATCTTTATATACAGTCACTGATGGTCTTTATATACAGTCACTGATCATCTTTATATACAGTCACTGATCCTCTTTATATACAGTCACTGATCCTCTTTATATACAGTCACTGATGGTCTTTATATACAGTCACTGATCATCTTTATATACAGTCACTGATCCTCTTTATATACAGTCACTGATCATCTTTATATACAGTCACTGATCATCTTTATATACAGTCACTGATCCTCTTTATATACAGTCACTGATCCTCTTTATATACAGTCACTGATGGTCTTTATATACAGTCACTGATCATCTTTATATACAGACACTGATCCTCTTTATATACAGTCACTGATGGTCTTTATATACAGTCACTGATCCTCTTTATATACAGTCACTGATCCTCTTTATATACAGTCACTGATCATCTTTATATACAGTCACTGATCCTCTTTATATACAGTCACTGATCATCTTTATATACAGTCACTGATGGTCTTTATATACAGTCACTGATCATCTTTATATACAGTCACTGATCCTCTTTATATACAGTCACTGATCCTCTTTATATACAGTCACTGATCATCTTTATATACAGTCACTGATCATCTTTATATACAGTCACTGATCCTCTTTATATACAGTCACTGATCCTCTTTATATACAGTCACTGATCCTCTTTATATACAGTCACTGATCCTCTTTATATACAGTCACTGATGGTCTTTATATACAGTCACTGATCATCTTTATATACAGTCACTGATCATCTTTATATACAGTCACTGATCATCTTTATATACAGTCACTGATGATCTTATATAAAGTTATTGATCGTTATATACTGTGACTCTTTTTGATTCTTTTTGCTTTGTGACCTTGAACCTGAAACGTATCCACGACTTCTTTCTGTTTATGTCCTATTCATCTGTTTCCTTTTCTTCTGCTCTCTCTCTCTCCTCCTCTGTATCCTCTCGTTTCTCTTTTCTCCATCAGTCCCTCCCTCCTCCTCTCCTCACCCTCTCTCTCTCTCTCTCTCTCTCTCTCCCTCTCTCCTCCTCTCCTCACCCTCTCTCTCTCCTCCCTCACCCTCTCTCTCTCCCTCCCTCCTCCTCTCTTTCTCTCCCTCCTCTCTCCCTCTCCCTCTCTCCTCACCCTCCCTCTCTCTCCCTCCCTCACCCTCTCTCTCTCCTCTCCCTCTCTCTCTCTCTCCCTCTCTCCTCCTCTCCTCCCTCTCTCTCTCCCTCCTCACCTCTCTCTCTCCCTCCCTCACCCTCTCTTTCTCTCCCTCCTCTCTCCCTCTCCCTCTCTCCTCACCTCCCTCTCTCTCCCTCCCTCACCTCTCTCTCTCCCTCTCCCTCTCTCCCTCTCCCTCTCTCCTCACCCTCTCTTCCTCCTCTCCCTCTCTCCTCCCTCTCTCTCTCTCCCTCCCTCACCCTCTCTTCCTCCTCACCCTCTCTCTCTCCCTCTCTCTCTCTCTCTCCCTCTCTCTCTCTCCCTCTCCCTCTCTCCCTCTCTCCTCTCTCTCCCTCTCTCCTCACCCTCTCTCTCTCTCTCTCTCTCTCTCTCCCTCTCCTCCTCTCCTCACCCTCTCTTTCCTCCTCACCCTCTCTCTCTCTCCCTCTCCCTCTCTCCCTCTCCTCCTCTCCTCACCCTCTCTCTCCTCATCCCTCACCCTCTCTTCCTCCTCTCCCTCCCTCCTCCTCTCCTCTCCTCTCCACCTCTCTCCCTCCCTCCCTCACCCTCTCTCCCTCCCTCACCCTCTCTCTCTTCCTCCTCTCCCTCCCTCTCTCCCTCACCCTCCCTCTCTCCCTCTCCCTCTCTCCTCACCCTCCCTCTCTCCCTCACCCTCCCTCTCTCCCTCTCTCCTCACCCTCTCTCTCTCTCCTCCCTCACCCTCTCTCCCTCACCCTCTCTCCCTCCTCCTCCTCCTCTCTCTCTCTCCCCTCTACATCTCATGCTGTAGATTTGTTTTCCTGTCTCTCTTTATGATGTCGTCTGTCTCACTTCCACCCTTTTTAAAGATGTGCATCATTTACGACACCATAACCCTCACGCCACAGGAAGTTTACCACGACAACATAAACACAATTCAGCCATAAAATAAAATCCTTTTTATCGCAGTCAAGTGGCGAGAACAAAATGAGCATTGTGGTATATGATGACATCAGCGGAAGCTTTTATTTGGCTGTTTGTTGTACATTAATCTGACCTGCACACTGTCAGGGGAATCATCCTTAAGAACCTGGAGTTACAGTTCATGAAAGAAGCAAACAAGTCGTTACAGGTCTGTCTGCCAGTCGCACGTTTGAAAACCAGCCATGAGGAGGAGAAGGGTTTATTTTTAAACTCTCTGGGCCGTGGTTGTTCGTTTTGCATTGAATGAAATAGTGAATGAGACTTGTTTTCTGAATGTGGAGTGATTCCACAGGGACGTGGCCAGAGGCAGACGATGGACTGACACCGAGCTAATAGGCTGTGAGTGAGAGTTGTCGAGGAAGAGGAGGTGAATGAGCGAAGGCAAATACATCTCACTTCACCTCCAGTGAGTCACATTGCACTTCTATCTTTTGTGGATGTTTCCCGCTGTAGTTATTCTGTCAGGAAAAAAATACAGGTCACAATTACTGGAGCTGAACCATCTGGAAACATTTTCCTCTCATAAATATGACGAGTTGAGAGTTTGCTCTTTCAGTTTTTATTTATTCAGTTGACATTTTTACAGTTTGGGTTCATTTGACAACATATTGAGGAAAATCTTCCAGTGAAAGTCGGTGTTCCCACATGTCAATCACCAGAGACTCAACTGTTTCCTTCTAGCTCAAGAGTTGAGTGTATGTAGCTCTATAGACCTCTTGTGATGTCATCAGGGTTGAACCGGGATGAACCACCTCCTCCCGCCCATACACGCTCTCGACCAATTAGGAGTCAGTCTCAGCCGTCACTCACGACGTCTGTTTTTATATCATCAAATACCTAATTCAAACCAACGTATTAGAAACATGAGACTTGAACAAGCAGCAGTAGAGTTGAGTGTCATTCAGGGGATTTTAACACCACGACAGAATAGACGTTTTCCAGAAACAGAAAAGCTTTTTTTATTGCTCAGGTAAATTGAAAGTTTGGAAATATTAACAGTTTAAGGTAAAGTTAATTCAAATATGCAAATATGAATAACTTGACAAATTTACATAACAAAGTCACATAATAAATCCTCGAACCCAACTACAGTAATTCAACACTCATTAACAGTTTCACTGCTCAATACATTAAAGTTCTCCAGCTTCAAACTCCTCATCAATTATCTCCACCCCCCCGGGGCCAGGAGACGCCCACACAGCTGACTGATGTACACACAGGCACACCCAGCATCCCTCTGCTTTCACATGCATGTGCACGTGACTCACTGGGTTCGACTCGTTCCAGTGTCAGATTCAGAACCCTGACCCCTACACCTCGTGGAACACAGCTGCCCTGTTCAGCTGTGGGCATCTTGTTGTCGTGTGGACCGGAGTTTGAGGCAGCTGCTAGCTGGAGGCTAATGCTACGTGCTGCCAGAGCCATGTAGAGAGAGGGTAATGTTAACGAGACATTAATGTTAATGTTGCTGTAAGCGGAGCAACTAGTTCAGCTCAGGCACCAACATAACACACAGCAATCGGTGTAGTGGTTCGGTCCAGTAGAGACCGGCCTGGACTTCAGAACCCAACCCTGCACACAAGTGTGATAAGAACCAGTTCGAGTGACAGCAACCTTCTACTGAACGGTTTAAAGTCCCACATGCTAACATTCTGGTGAGAAATCAAACACATATTAGAGCTAATATGTGTTTGTGTAAAATCAATCCCTGAGTGTGATGGAAACAGACTCAGAGAAGGAACTGACACTAACAACACAGGTGGCGTCACTAAGCTTCTCCTCGTTAAAGCTGAAGTGGGGGGGAGTCTCACCACAATGAATCCTGGGAAGTGAAGGTGTGTGAGGACCTGTCTCTGCTGCTGGATCATCCACCACAAACACTTTTCTGCTGTTTCTCACTCACATGCCTCTGCTCAGTCAGACCAGGGAAGATCCAGGGATTCAGGAGACCACACACACACACACAGACACACACACACACACACAGACACACACAGACACACACACACACACACACACACACACACACACACACACACACACACTAAAGGACCACCAAGGTGTGAGCATGTGGAGGGCTTTACCAGATGGCAGCTCTTCTGTTCCACTGTTATTCACAGAGACACACACACACCCCGACCGTCACACACAGATGCATCTAGAAACACACACACACACACACACACACACACACACACACACACACACACACACACACACACACTTGAACTCTCAGCCAAACAGCGTCTCTCATTGTCTTCACACACGAACAGTGAAGGTGTCACGCAGCTCATACGTGTAACAGACGGGAGCAAAAAGATGCTCAGATGAGAAATGTGCAAAAATCAGTTCGACAAATAGTCCAGGAAGCTTATGTTACTGTGTGTGTGTGTGTGTGTGTGTGTGTGTGTGTGTGTGTGTGTCTGTGTGTCTGTGTGTCTGTGTGTGTCTGTGTCTGTGTGTGTCTGTGTCTGTGTGTGTGTGTGTGTCTGTCTGTGTGTGTGTGTCTGTGTGTGTCTGTGTCTGTGTGTGTGATTAGCGGTGGTAACTGACGAGGTTTGATTGCAGTCGGGGGTAAATTGCTCTATAATTATAAATAATAATGAGATTAATTTGTCATGAAACTAAGTGTATAAATGTTGTTTAAGTTTTAGATTATATAATTTGTCCTGATCATAAAACAATTGAGTGATTTTGTTCTATTTAAAACACATGTATAAAGGATAAATGAAGGTTTATCACATTCGTGAGAAGTTAATTTTGCAGAGTTTCAGTTTATTTGATGTAAACATGTTACATGTTTAACGTGCTGAACTCAAAACAGACCAACATTCATTAATTATTATAATAAAAAAATAATCATGGAATTTTTAAAAACCAACAAATCATGGGTTCATGTAAAGGGTATGAATAAATGCATGTGTTCATATATACAAACGTGTGTCTGTTTACAAGTCAGAAGGTGCTTCCATCACAGCTGCTTTCAGATATTTGATCTACTTTGTTGTTCATTTTAACAAATACAGTGCCTTGCATAAGTATTCACCCCCCTTGGACTTTTTCCCATTATGTACTGTTACTAACTGGAATTCAAATAGACTTAAATAAACTTTTTCCCGTTTGATCAACAAAACATGCATAGTACTTTGGAGGTGCAAAATACATTTTATTGTGACACAAACAATAATGAGAACAAAAAAGTTTGGTGCATAAGTATTCACCCCCCTGTGTCAATACTTGGTAGAACCCCCTTTCGCTGCAATTACAGCTGCAAGTCTTTTGGGGTATGTCTCTACCAGCTTTGCACATCTAGAGATGGAAAGGTTTGTCCATTCTTCTTGGCAAAAAAGATGAAGCTCAGTCAGATTGGATGGAGACCGTCTGTGAACCGCAATCTTCAAGTCTTGCCATAGATTCTCTATTGGATTGAGGTCTGGGCTTTGACTGGGCCATTTAAGACATTAACATTCTTTAATCCAAACCATTCCTTTGTAGCTCTGGCTGTATGTTTAGGGTCATTGTCCTGCTGGAAGATGAACCTCCGCCCCAGTCTCAAGTCTTTTGCAGACTGCATCAGATTTTCTTCAAGGATTTCCCTGTATTTGGCTCCATCCATCTTTCCCTCTATTCTGACCAGTTTCCTGTACCTGTTGAGGAGAAGCATCCCCACAGCATGATGCTACCACCACCATGTTTCACTGTTGGGATGGTGTGCTCAGGGTGATGGGCAGTGTTGGGTTTTCGCCACACATAGCGTTTTGCATTGAGGCCAAAAGTTCAATTTTGGTCTCATCTGACCAAAGCACCTTCTTCCACATGTTTGCTGTGTCCCCACATGGCTTCTGGCAAACTCCAAACGGGATTTCTTATGGTTCACTTTCAACAATGGCTTTCTTCTTGCCACTCTTCCATAAAGGCCAGATATGTGGAGTAGACGACTAATAGTTGTCCTGTGGACAGATTCTCCCTCCTCAGCTGTGGATCTCTGCAGCTCCTCCAGAGTAACCATGGGCCTCCTGGTTGCTTCTCTGATTAATTTTCTCCTTGTCCGACTCTTCAGTTTGGGTGGACGGCCTCCTCTTGGTAGGTTTGCGGTTGTGCCATATTCTTTCCATTTTCTTATGATGGATTTTATGGTGCTCAGAGAGATGTTCAAAGCTCTGGATATTTTTTAACCTAACCCTGCTTCATATTTCTCCACAACTTTATCCCTGACCTGTTTGGTGAGCTCCTTGGTCTTCATGATGCTGTTTGTTCAGTAATGATCTCCAACAAACTCTGAGTCCGTCACAGAACAGGTGTATTTATACTGAGATTAAATTGCAGACAGGTGGACCCTATTTACTAATTATGTGACTTGCAAATGTGATTGTGAATGCAATTGGTCGCACCAGATCTTTGTTAGGGGTTTCACAGTAAAGGGGGTGAATACATATGCACTCAACACTTTTCAGATTTTTATTTGTAAATAATTGTGAAATCCATGTAATATTTCCCCCCACTTCCAAATGATGCACTATTTTGTGTTGGTCCATTACATAAACTCACGATGAAATAAATTTTAATCTGTGGTTATACCATGACAAAATGTAGAAAAGTCCAAAGGGGTGAATACTTATGCAAGGCACTGTACAAGCAGAAGCAGCAGGAACTTTCCTCAGCCGTGTCTATTTGCACTTTTATCTGTTTATATGTGAAGAGGGAGATTAGGGAGGAAGAGAAAAGGCAATATTTCCTTTTATTTTAGTGTCTTCAAATGTTCTAACTTTAACGGAGAACCAGGAAAACATCCCCCTTGTCTGAGCCTTATAGGATGGACATCATTTTTATTTGTTTTTACGGGAAAGGATTTATTGGTTGGGTTTAAAGTTAAAGTTAGGGAAATGAAATCAAGTCTGTGCTGAGCTCTCACAAGTGTAATAAACAGAATGTGTGTTGGTAAGTGAGTCTCTATGGAAGTTTATGCATGTGTTCCTGCTTGCCTGTGTACATTTGTCAGATGGACAGAGCATAAGGGCAATAAAATAAAACTGGCCGAGCGCATTCCCAGGCACTTAGCTGTGGTGCTGCCGGTTTGCCTCAGCGTGCCTCATTATGGATGCTGATGCATGGCTAGAGGCTAAGTGTTAAGCTAGGGGGCAGTGATGTCGAATCAGGTCGGACATGTGGCATTTTATCACCGCACAGACTCGAGTACAAGCATTTCTACAGGCCTTTCCGTCTCTGAGCGCGCCACAACACCGGGTTGGTTCGGCAAGAAACAGCGGGGCGTGACTACGAGTTACAGTTGTATTGTAATAAGAGGAATACAGGGTAAAGTCTGAAGGGCTTTTGTCGGGAGTTGCCTTTGCTTTGTGGCCAGTGCTCGCAGTAACAGCTGCTGACTCACTGAGTAACGTCTTATTACATCGTCAGTTCAGCACAAACTTTGGTTTTAAGGTCCCGCCCATACATGCTCTCGACCAATCCTGAGTCAGTCTCAGCTGTCAATCATCACGTCTCAGCCTGTTTTCATATCATCAAATAACTGATTCAAACCAAACGGATCATTTGAGTTTTTACATCTTACAAAGCGTAAAGTGCAAATTCCCACGAATGTTCAGCAACACGAACTTTGACAATGGAAAAAAAGAATATAATTATATTTTAAGAGAGTTCATGCGTTAACATACATGTAGATGCTGGAGCGGGTACGTGTCTCTCCGTCCTTTAACTAATACAAGTGCATTTGGACAGAAGTGTTTCTGCTCCGTGAACCTCAGACCTTGAGTTGAAGTCCACTAGAGCCCAGAACCTGCAGCTGAACGAAGAACCACTGCACGAGGCTACAGGAGGAAACACGAGTGAAATACAACCAGATTATTAGGACAAGGATTTATCATGGAAAACCATTTTAGAGGATAATTAATAATCTTTGACTAATTATTTCCCTTAACGGATAAAAACTAATTAAACACATTTTCTAATAAAAGGTTTTACTGGCTCCTTGAGAAAAGGTTGCTTCTTTGCTGCTTTTGTGGAAAAACGTTTGAATGTGTCTTTTAAGCCTCTCTCCTATAAATAATATATATAATATACATATAATATAAATGTATAAATATTGAATGTTTGTTATCTACTTCTTTATCCACAGCACTCACCACTATCGTTGTTTTTCTTTCTTTCTGATTATTCTTATGATTCTTTGTGGAGTGTGAGCTGGTTGTTGCTCTGTGAGCTCAGCGCTGAGCGCTAACTCCAAACTCATCAGATGTTTCGGTGGATTTAGTCGCTCCACCCACGGGGGCGTGACCTGACATTATCACTGTTGTGTCCTGCTAATTCTCCGACTCGCTCTCTCTCACTCCCTCCTTCAGTTCCTCATTGTTTTCACCCCCACACCCACTCACCTTTCCCTCGCTCCCTCGCTCCCTCGCTCCCTCTCCATCCTCACAGACTCTATTTCCTGTGGTCGTTCTCGGGTCACTTGCTTCATTCTCTTCACGGGTCACATGGCTTACCTCGGCCAGCCAGGATAAAAAAACAGAAAGCAGCAGTGGATTGTGGTGGTTTCTTTAATTAGTTGGTATCAGTCTGCGCCGGCCGCCCGCTCGCCCCCGCCTGCACCTCTGTCCTTCTCTAGTCATGTGAACTGAACATCTGGGGAAAGGTTTTTACAGTCCCACAACTCTGTAATTCTTTAACAAAACTGGAAGCCACCAGAGTGATTGGGTTTGATGAGCTGTGAAGAACCACAGAGGGGAGGAGGGGGAGACCCAGGGGGGGGGGGACGGGGACTGAGACTAATTTGTCTTTTCGGAAAGTCTGAATGTGAGACAGTTTTTAAAGAGAGAGATGGGGGAGTAAGAAAAGAGAGAAAGTTTTCTTTGTGTGACGATATGTTTTCAGTTTCATATTTAAAAGAGTCATTAACAGGCCTGTGATTCGCTGTGGCTACGGAAAGAACCAGAACTAACCCGAGGGAGTGAAACCGTTAAAATGGGTGAATTCACTTCTGTGGGTTTTTGTTCATTTCATGTGTGAAGTGTATTTACTCTTCACAGATCTGGACACACGCTGAACGAGGACATGTCATCACCTCATCAAGATATATATTCATTGTTAGGCGACCTCTAGTGGTAGCTTAGATATATGTGTCAGATCAAATCCTTTATTATTATTATTGTGTTCTTGTTGAGCGACTCCTAGTGGCCGAGCGAAGGAACGTACGTCTTTTACACAATATGGACGTGAACCCTCGTTCTCTCGCTCCGTTACGTCGCTGTCCTGCCAAAGCTTGTTAACATGTTCACCTGCCGATCGGAGCTGGAGTTGGTTAAAACTCATGACCTTTTCAAATCCTTTACTACGTGTTAATCATCGTAACCACGACAACAAAGGCCCTCTGGCCAAACCACGAACTTAACTCAACCTAACCAACTCAACTACCTTTGAGCTGAACTACATTTAGAACTGTAGCAGAACCACAACAACGAGGTTCTGAGGTTCTGAAAGATTTACCGTGAAGGTGACAGCTGCTAGTTTCCACTTCCAGTAGATCCGTGGCATCATCGGCGTTCCTTTGAATTCTGTTGTGTTGGCTTGCTGTCGAAGCCAATGTTCCCTTTCTAGCTGTTTTTATTCTCCACCAACTCCTGAGGGAAACCGTTGCTTCCTGCATCTGAACCCAAACACAAATATTGTTGCTGCAAAACCAGAACAATGAAGTAAAAGATGTTAAAACACGTTGTGAAGCTGAGGAGAAAAGTGGGAGACAAAGTGGTTGATAGTTCTCTGAGTGGATCCGGTTCTTCGGACTGTTCTTTGTCCTGAGCGTTCTCTGCAACGTAAGAAAACAAATAGACAACACACAAGCTGATTGGTGAGTCCCGTCTACATCTGCCCCCCCATGCTACTCTGCAGAGGTAATTTATTGCTCATGCACAGTTCATGTAGGAGAAACTAACCTGCTCGGCCTTCCAGCAACAACAGCTTTGTTCAGCAACACGTTTGATCGACGCTCTTTAGTTAGGGTTAGTGATGTTTCATTGTTGTCCAACGTGTGGTTGATTCAGCTGCTGCTGTTTCTCGTCATGGCAACCAAATGTCAGCGGCTTGCTAATAATATCAGTGACCTTCCTGCACTGGCTCTATTTGCAGAGCTGTGAGCGACGCTCTGGGTTTTGAGGATGAATCAAGTTCACTGAAGTCAAATTCTGGTTTCTGCAGAAAATCCAGCTGTTGTCCAGGTGACATCACACTTCACCATGTGCCAGGTGCGACTGATGGGTCACACTCAATCCTCCTCCAATGGAAATCTAGAGTTTGACCCTGTTAACGTCCACATGGTGTTTGGTATGTGATACAAGACACATGAGTGGAATAGTCTGGAGGTTTTCCCACCTCAGAAACACAGATCCACACAGACTGGGATTCTGAGCTGGTGGACAGGACCAAGGTTTGTGTAACGTTAGCAACACACGTCATTAGTAGAGGACGTGAAACCAAAGTGCATCGTGTCATTTCCCACGAATGAAAACAGAAGACTGGAGCCGCTCGATGCTGCTGAGGACGTGTTTCAATTAGCTACTCTGCAGACGGTGGAAAACAAACTGTGACAAAATGATTAAATAAAGTCTGATATGGAGAAAAAGGATGAGGCGTTGGTCGGAAGCGCCAGCAGTCGATCGTCATCCCACCGGAGTGAATCCAACAAACGCAAACTGTAAACTGTAAATCCTGTAAACTTCGCTTACGTAGGTAAGCAGGGAGGGGCGCCACTCCACGATCACTTCCTCACGGACTCAGACTCCAAATGTCAGTCGTACTAATATATATATATAACTCAAACACGTGTGTATTTTATGATGTAAACAATATTTACAAACGATAATTATGAAAAATCTCTTCTACAGATCTGTCAGCTCTTTTCCTCTTGAATGTGAAATGAAGCAGCTGCACAGTTTGGGTCTCAACACACGAGCAGTTCGAACGGGACGGATGTGCTCGTTAACATTTAGTGCAGAAATAAAAATGACAAAATTGCCGACAGTGTTGAGAAAATATCTTCCCATCGTGAAGGTCGCGGGATCAACAGCTACGATGTCAGAGGTCGAGAGCAACGCCACTGATTCATCTACATGCAAATGTGCTGGATTATGACTTTAACCCTGAGCAGCCTGGAGAGACGGACACACGAGGCCACTTGAACCAGCCTCTCTGTTGGTCCACATAAAACTCCTCCCAGAAGGATAGTAAGACGAGAGGAGACGTGGACGGACCTCCGGCGCTAACGTGAGCGCACAAACACGCCGTCGCACAGCGAGGAGCTGCCAGAGGGTCGGGAGCTAAATGAGGAGACGATGGCAGCGCCGTCTTTCTGTTCACCCCGTCCTCCACCGTCTGTCTCACCGTCTCACTCATTCACCGATTCATCACCGAGTCCCCTTCATTCCCTGCTCTCTCTCTACATCCGCTCTCCCTCCCTCGTTACCACACATCCTCCCTCATCCTTTCTTCTCGTCTTGAAAGCCGCTCTTAGCTGTTTATCATGATGCATCAGATCCTGCAGAGTCGACGAGTTATTTTATTGATAAAAATCAATTCCACGAATTGGAGCCAATAAGAGCAGACGGGGCTGAATCACTGCCCGCATGTCTGGTGCTTCTAACTGACGATGGAGAAACCAATCAGAGCTCTGTAGGTGGGACTAGAAAAGTGATGTCATCTTCCCGACACATCTACTGATTCATCTTTTATACAAAAATGAAGCCAAAATATTGCTGATACGAACCAGAGCCTGTGCAGCAGTGATCGTAGAGCGGAGCCGTGGAGTTCAGGATCCACAGATACACCCACCCGACCAATCAGGAGTCAGTGTCAGCTGTCAATCATCACGTCTCAGCCTGTTTTCATATCATCACATAACTGATTCAAACCAAACTGATCAGAAACACGTGAACAAACATCAGAGAGAGAAGAACGAGCTGAAATGACTTTGACTTCTTTCACTTTGAGCTGTTTCCTTTCTGACCAGCAGAGGACGACTCCACTGATCATTTGTGTGTTTGACCTTTTTCCTTTTTCGTGGTATTGAGAATCGTTCTTGAGTCTGAACTTTGGCATCGTGACAACTCCACTTACATCAATATATTTCTATGACGCTCAAATGAATTGTCATCATTTCGTACCAACTGTGTGTCTCCTGAAAATACCACTGAGGAGACGATAGCTGAGTCACTGCCTCGTCCCAAGACAGCAGCAACATTAACACTGAGTCTAATTTATCAGCATGACCAGGAAGTTACTCGCTCTGCTCGGCTGCCAGTTCAACGACTCGCTGGAAAAACACACTTCAACTAATAAAGTTATAAAATGAGAAAAAGAGAAAAACCAACATTAAAAATCCCCCAAAATAATGAGCTCGGTTAAGAAACGTCTCCATTGGTCAAACACGAGATAAAAACCATCACATCGCTCATGAAAACCTCCGCTTGAAGCCGACGTCTGTGGAAATTACAGCATCTTCTTAAAGTGGCCACACTGGAGCCGGCGGCCATGAAATCTAATCAGCTCTGAAATGAGCATGTAAACTTTTAATTCAAAAAGAGAGAGAAGCTCAGCCAGTAGCTACAATATTTTAAAGTGCTGCAGCGACACCAGACGCACGTGCAACCGCATTAGAGGCTCGTTGCTTCCCACAGCGAGTCGAGGGGTCAGAGGTCGGCTGCGACTGTGAGCGACACCCCTGCAGCTCGTGGAGACGGGGGGACTCAGGCAAGGACACTCTCACTGGGATGGACATAATGCAATTGAACTGGAAAGCTTCTGGCGACCGGAAGATCCTCTTTAACCATCCCGGCTCCACACACACACACACACACACACACACACACACACACACACACACACACACACACACACACACACACACACACACACACACACACACACACACACCGGTTGAAAAGGTATAGAACACATAAAACACTCCTGCAATGCCCCAGATAGCCGGGGGAATTAATAAGCTCAACACATTCCCGTCACACACACGACGCTCGCCTCCGTTTCCAAGCGGAGCAAAGAGTGCGATGTGTGTTGTGAAGAGTCTGGAGGCCATTTCTCTGCATCTGCTGGGAAATATTCAAAGAGACGAGCGGCGTGAAAGACGAGACACCTGAGTGCTGCAGCGGCTGCTTATACACTGACACATATATATGTATGTATATACTGGAACACTGCAGTATATACACACACACACACACACTGACCCTTTAATGTGCTTCAAGCTGAACCGGGGACTCACGTTAATGTTGCTGATGAGATGTTTTTCATCAAGTCCTGCAGCAGCTTGAGTTCAACACTTTCATTCACATTAAAACAAAGAAATCGTTTCTCTGCCTGATTGTACGTCGATGTAACGAGAAGAAGAATCAGAGAGCGCCTCCCTCAGCCAGGGCTTACATCCTGTCTCCCAATGTTACAGAATCAAACCCTTTCTATGAGTGAATATAGTAATACATATTATCATATATATATAATATAGAGTTCTTCCTCGGTTCAGGTCTCATCCTTCCACCAAACCCCAATAAAATCGGTTCAGTAGTTTTTATTCCTTCTGCTGACAAACAGACAAACAAGTGGATGGAGGTGAAGAACAACAGGTGGATGGAGGTGAAGAACAACAAGTGGATGGAGGTGAAGAACAACAGGTGGATGGAGGTGAAGAACAACAAGTGGATGGAGGTGAAGAACAACAGGTGGATGGAGGTGAAGAACAACAAGTGGATGGAGGTGAAGAACAACAAGTGGATGGAGGTGAAGAACAACAGGTGGATGGAGGTGAAGAACAACAAGTGGATGGAGGTGAAGAACAACAGGTGGATGGAGGTGAAGAACAACAAGTGGATGGAGGTGAAGAACAACAGGTGGATGGAGGTGAAGAACAACAAGTGGATGGAGGTGAAGAACAACAAGTGGATGGAGGTGAAGAACAACAAGTGGATGGAGGTGAAGAACAACACTCTTATCTCAAAACACACAAACACACAACGAGCACAGACGTCCACCCCTCTGCTCTCAGCTGATGTTCTGCACGTGGGTGAAACGGTCGTCTGGTGACTCGAGGAATCACAGGCAGGAGAGTAACAGGGGGAATCGTAGCGAGGGGGTCATGGCTCTGTTATACAGGAGGAAGCAGAACCAGCTCTGTTGGTCCTGATGTTGTGGAGCCTGTGGACGGGTGGTACAGCGGCTGTCCTCACTATGTGTTCATGGATCAGCTGATTGTTTTGTTGGATGATATTTTGTCCCAGGAATTATTGCGATAAAGGATATTATTGTGAAACCATTTTAAACCACTGACATAATGATAATATTAGAGCCTTTACAACCTTTCAAAGACAATTCACTTATTTCTAAAGAATATTCAGTCATTTGAACATAAACATAAACCACACAACCAAAAATTGCTATTGGATAAATATTAAACATTTGGCTCAGGATATATGATATAATAATATTTATATAGTAATGAAGCTTAAGCGTAAGTTCAGTCAGGAAGACTTAACCTGCATACTGATCAGCTGATGTGGGCGTTCCTAAATGTCCAATCAGGTCTGCCGTGGTCTCTTTCAGCCAATCAGCAGCTCTCAAACTTTAAAATCCCTTCTCCTCCTCCCCCCCGGTCTCCTCCAGTCTCCAGCAGAATATCATCTCCTCCTCCTCCCCCGATCTCCTCCAGTCTCCAGCAGAATATCATCTCCTCCTCCTCCACCCGATCTCCTCCAGTCTCCAGCAGAATATCATCTCCCTCCTCCACCCCGATCTCCTCCAGTCTCAGCAGAATATCATCTCCTCCTCCTCCACCCGATCTCCTCCAGTCTCCAGCAGAATATCATCTCCTCCTCCTCCACCCGATCTCCTCCAGTCTCCAGCAGAATATCATCTCCTCCTCCTCCACCCGATCTCCTCCAGTCTCCAGCAGAATATCATCTCCCCTCCTCCACCCGATCTCCTCCAGTCTCCAGCAGAATATCACTACCTCCTCCTCCACCCGATCTCCTCCAGTCTCCAGCAGAATATCATCTCCCCTCCTCCCCCGATCTCCTCCAGTCTCCAGCAGAATATCATCTCCCTCCTCCACCCCGATCTCCTCCAGTCTCCAGCAGAATATCATCACCTCCTCCTCCACCCCGATCTCCTCCAGTCTCCAGCAGAATATCATAACCCCTCCTCCCCCGATCTCCTCCAGTCACCAGCAGAATATCATCTCCTCCTCCTCCACCCCGATCTCCTCCAGTCTCCAGCAGAATATCATCTCCTCCTCCTCCACCCGATCTCCTCCAGTCTCCAGCAGAATATCATCTCCTCCTCCTCCACCCGATCTCCTCCAGTCTCCAGCAGAATATCATCACCTCCTCCTCCACCCGATCTCCTCCAGTCTCCAGCAGAATATCATCACCTCCTCCTCCACCCCGATCTCCTCCAGTCTCCAGCAGAATATCATAACCCCTCCTCCCCCGATCTCCTCCAGTCACCAGCAGAATATCATCTCCTCCTCCTCCACCCCGATCTCCTCCAGTCTCAGCAGAATATCATCACCTCCTCCTCCACCCCGATCTCCTCCAGTCTCCAGCAGAATATCATCACCTCCTCCTCCACCCCGATCTCCTCCAGTCTCCAGCAGAATATCATAACCCCTCCTCCCCGATCTCCTCCAGTCTCAGCAGAATATCATCTCCTCCTCCTCCACCCGATCTCCTCCAGTCTCCAGCAGAATATCATCTCCTCCTCCTCCACCCGATCTCCTCCAGTCTCCAGCAGAATATCATCACCTCCTCCTCCACCCCGATCTCCTCCAGTCTCCAGCAGAATATCATCTCCCTCCTCCACCCCGATCTCCTCCAGTCTCCAGCAGAATATCATCACCTCCTCCTCCACCCCGATCTCCTCCAGTCTCCAGCAGAATATCATCACCTCCTCCTCCACCCGATCTCCTCCAGTCTCCAGCAGAATATCATCTCCTCCTCCTCCACCCCGATCTCCTCCAGTCTCCAGCAGAATATCATCACCTCCTCCTCCACCCCGATCTCCTCCAGTCTCCAGCAGAATATCATCTCCTCCTCCTCCACCCCGATCTCCTCCAGTCTCCAGCAGAATATCATCTCCTCCTCCTCCACCCGATCTCCTCCAGTCTCCAGCAGAATATCATCACCTCCTCCTCCACCCGATCTCCTCCAGTCTCCAGCAGAATATCATCACCTCCTCCTCCACCCCGATCTCCTCCAGTCTCCAGCAGAATATCATAACCCCTCCTCCCCCCCGATCTCCTCCAGTCACCAGCAGAATATCATCTCCTCCTCCTCCACCCCGATCTCCTCCAGTCTCCAGCAGAATATCATCACCTCCTCCTCCACCCCGATCTCCTCCAGTCTCCAGCAGAATATCATCACCTCCTCCTCCACCCCGATCTCCTCCAGTCTCCAGCAGAATATCATAACCCCTCCTCCCCCGATCTCCTCCAGTCTCCAGCAGAATATCATCTCCTCTCCTCCACCCGATCTCCTCCAGTCTCAGCAGAATATCATCTCCTCCTCCACCCCGATCTCCTCCAGTCTCCAGCAGAATATCATCTCCTCCTCCTCCACCCCGATCTCCTCCAGTCTCCACAGAATATCATCTCCTCCTCCTCCACCCCGATCTCCTCCAGTCTCAGCAGAATATCATCTCCTCCTCCTCCACCCGATCTCCTCCAGTCTCCAGCAGAATATCATCACCTCCTCCTCCACCCCGATCTCCTCCAGTCTCCAGCAGAATATCATAACCCTCCTCCCCCGATCTCCTCCAGTCACCAGCAGAATATCATCTCCTCCTCCTCCACCCCGATCTCCTCAGTCTCCAGCAGAATATCATCACCTCCTCCTCCACCCCGATCTCCTCCAGTCTCCAGCAGAATATCATAACCCCTCCTCCCCCATCTCCTCCAGTCTCCAGCAGAATATCATCTCCTCCTCCTCCACCCCGATCTCCTCCAGTCTCCAGCAGAATATCATCTCCTCCTCCTCCTCCACCCCGATCTCCTCCAGTCTCCAGCAGAATATCATCTCCTCCTCCTCCTCCACCCCGATCTCCTCCAGTCTCCAGCAGAATATCATCTCCTCCTCCTCCACCCCGATCTCCTCCAGTCTCCAGCAGAATATCATCTCCTCCTCCTCCACCCCGATCTCCTCCAGTCTCCAGCAGAATATCATCACCTCCTCCTCCACCCCGATCTCCTCCAGTCTCCAGCAGAATATCATCTCCTCCTCCTCCCCCGATCTCCTCCAGTCTCAGCAGAATATCATCTCCTCCTCCTCCACCCCGATCTCCTCCAGTCTCCAGCAGAATATCATTCCTCCTCCTCCTCCACCCCGATCTCCTCCAGTCTCCAGCAGAATATCATCTCCTCCTCCTCCTCCACCCCGATCTCCTCCAGTCTCCAGCAGAATATCATCTCCTCCTCCTCCCCCCCGATCTCCTCCAGTCTCCAGCAGAATATCTCCTCCTCCTCCACCCCGATCTCCTCCAGTCTCCAGCAGAATATCATCACCTCCTCCTCCCCCCCGATCTCCTCCAGTCTCCAGCAGAATATCATCTCCTCTCCCGGATCCCGACCTCAACTGATCGTATGCATAATCCCACGCTTGCCTCTTCCTGAGGTTTCTACGTTTTTCCTGTCAAAAAGGTTTTTGTAGTTTTTCCTTACTCTTGTTGAGGGTTGAGGTTGAGGATGTCACACTTAGCGAAGTCCAATAGGACAATTCTCAGGAATATGGGCCATCCAAACAATCGATTGACTGATGAACCACCACCAGGGTCTAGCCCCGGTGC
>NC_061485.1:1001847-1016847 GCF_022539355.2 Hippoglossus stenolepis
CTCCTGTTCGACGCTCTGCTCCACCCCCTTCTAATCCTGATGACATCACACCGGGGGGGTATTCCTGTTCGACGCTCTGCTCCACCCCCTTCTAATCCTGATGACATCACACCGGGGGGGTACTCCTGTTCGACGCTCTGCTCCACCCCTTCTAATCCTGATGACATCACACCGGGGGGGTACTCCTGTTCGACGCTCTGCTCCACCCCTTCTAATCCTGATGACATCACACCGGGGGGGTACTCCTGTTCGACGCTCTGCTCCACCCCCTTCAAATCCTGATGACATCACACCGGGGTCTAAAATACCAAAGACTGTAAACATTCACTTTGCTTCTGTGCATTTGTCAAATAAACATCGTTAACTTGTGAATCAAGTCTCTCCTGATTGAAATAATATTACCAGCTCAGTGAACAGGATGGTATAAAACCAAGATGGCGTTGGACGAACCGATGAGTGACGTCACGGGGGGTTGATCCTCAGACACATTTAATTCAGTTTATTTATCAAGTGGCGAAATATGCACTTTTTTCTTCTTCTTTGTGTAAATTGTACAAAGCATAAAAAAAACGATTTCCGTGCCAAAGCTGAGAATTGTATTGATGTGGTAAAAGGTTCAGAGAAGTGATTGTGCATTCACATTGTGAACAGCAGCTTGTCCTGACCTTATTAAATCATGTATAAATCTTTATCAGGGAATAAAAGATCAGTGTCACTGAGCACGGAAACTGATGTGACGGGACATTTGTAATTTGGGCTTTTTAAACCACAAATTATCAAGTTATCTGACATTTTGAACTTCACATAAAAGCCTTTTTTTTACTGTTGTCTGAGGCGAAAGCAGAACAGTCCTCAGCTTCCGTCCTTTGGCTGTAGATCGTTGATCTCCCCATCATCCTGCCCCCCCCCCCCGTCGAGCAGCCCGATGGGAACAACCCCTCGGTGTGCGGGACGTCTTGTCCCTCCATCGGCCCACACCTTCATATTCTGTGCTTCTCCATGAATAATGCAGGACGGAGGTGTGAGAGCGGAGCGTCGTCAGCTGGGATCTGCTGTGGAGATTACAGCTGAGGTGGAACATCACCGCGCACTGACCTTCTCTGCCACACACACACACCTGGGATCCACGCTGTGTGTGTGTGTGTGTCACTGCACGCCACCGTCTGTCTTCACTCCTGTTTGCTAATGTGCAATAACCAATTATTATTTTTCATCAGAAATAAAAAGCAAAATAAAAACCTCCAGCATGAAACTCCAATAAATGATATTATTCCAATAAACACACAGAAAGAAACACACATACACACAGACACACACACAGTAGTGTCACACCTGAATTGAAGTAAATGACATCACAGAGACGAACCAACACTCTCCATGTTGAACTAAGTGAATGGGATGTGATGGTGCGGTCACCATGACGACAGATCGTGTGATGTGGACTGAAAACTCATCTCTGGGAGAAGTTCTCCACATCGTCCTCTCCACACGGAACCACATCCCATCATCCTCTGCTGCTGCTGCTCGGCCTTGTGTCATGGTTTCTGTCTTCGGTGCAGGTGGTGGAGATGGGCGGAGTTTCCAGCCTCTGAATCAGAGACTTTAGTAAACGATGACACGTTCTCTTCCTGATTGGTTCTCATCAGTCACGTGACTCGGCGACCAGCGGTGAACACAAAGCGTCGCTAACACTTCCTGTTTCTAACACTTCCTGTTTCTAACACTTCCTGTCGGTAACAGTTCCACCTCGTCGGCGCTCAGAGAAAAGAAATCCCTGCTCCGACTTTACAGTATCTTCTGTTACTAAGCAACCAACTGCAGAGACAATCTACTTCCTGTTTACACCACATGACCAGTGTAGGTGAATGGTCATGTGACGTGTGATTTAAAATGAAAATGTATCAATATGGATTGAACGAATCTAAATTAAGATCAACATCGTAATTTATCAAAGGGAAAAAACAACAGTCTGAATTTTAACTTGTGACCTAAATTGAGGAGGGATGAAGAAACGCCTCCTCCTCCTCCTCCTCCTCCTCCTCCTCCTCCTCCTCCTCCTCGGTATAAACATTGCAGCGTATTTTGAAAAGTGCCGTCAGGACTGACCTAGATAAATATGCTGAATAACCCCCCCCCGCCACCTCCACCACACTAAGGTCCATCAATTATTAACTCTGCTTCATCTGAAGGCCACGGACTCTTCACCATTCAGCACATACACAATAAGAAATCCTCCTCTGCTTCCTGGAGGAACATTTCATATAGACCGAGGTCACCTGACAATTATTACAGTAAACACACAGAATATTATCACGTTAACAACATCAACAATAATTCATTCTGTCATTTTCACACTGACAAGGTCAAACTTACTCGTCTCATGTTTTATTCAACGTCAGATCAAAACCACAAGATTCAAGAACAAGCACAAGGAAATCATTTGTCATCCTCAAATCGAAATGTGATAATCTTATCGAACATCTCTATCCATTGTTTCTACCCCTTATATTAAATTAATTTCATGACTGAAATACATTTAATATCTCATGGATGTCTCTGTATCTCTGTGAGCTGCACAACCTGGACGTCAGGGAACAGAAGAAGCAGTCGGTCTTTGTCGTGTGACGGAGAAATCCTGTTATGTTTTCTTCTTCTGTATCTCAGTTCCTTGGACAGTGAAAGAAACAGCTTATTGATTATTGTGTTATCTGACGTCCGGCATCACCGTGACGACGCAGCAGCGTCTCCGGCTTCTGATGCAATCTGGTGGGTTGACATCTGTGGAAGTCAAAGATACTACTGTACTGTAATAGAGTCACACAGTGTGAGAGTGTGTGTCTGTGTGTGTGAGGGTGTGTGAGTGTGTGTGTGGCTTTGCAATGTTCTTTGTCTTTATTCTTATAAACACACTTATACACAGAAACACAGATTCTCAATGGAAAACATGGATGCACTTTGTTGTATACACACACACACACACACACACACACACGCACAACACGCACACACGCACACGCACACGCACACACACACACACACACACACACGCACACACACTCACACACACACTCACACTAACAGATGATCAACTGGGGAGAGATTTATTATCGACTATGATTTCCAGAGTCCCACCCATTGAGGGTTGGCATGGCGATATACATCATGCTGTGACCTCACATCCTGTTTGTCGGTGTGTGTCCAGGCAGGTGGGGGGCGCGTCTCTGTGAGTCAGGAAGTAACTTTGACAACGTCCTTGAGATTCGTCCCCGTGTGCCGGCCCCGGGTCTGTCCCCTCATTAACCTGCGGGTTAGGGAACACGTTCAAATGGAACACAGCTCGCACTCGAACCCGTTCACAGGGTCTCCTGCAGCTCTGACCCAACAGGCCACAGAGCTGCTGTCACACAAACACCTCTTGGTACGAGTGTCACTTTCCTCCAGCACGTGAGCGGCGGCCTCCTCTCGGCTCTGGTGACGTCACGGGCTCTTGTTGGACGCGGCCGCCCTGTCGCAGGTCGCTGGGCTCAGTGTGACCACGAAGCATGAAACACAATGTAGGACATAATTGTACAGGTGATTTTACAGGGTTGTAATTAAACTCACGGTCATTACTTTTATTGTGGCTGTTATTACTGCAGCAGTTCGGAGCTGATGTCCTTCTCTTGTTATTCCTGTCTGCGTTGGAGCCGTGGATCCATCTCATTGGTTGACATGTAATTACACGGCGGCGTCCAGGTTGTTAATTAGCCCTGAAGTTACGCTGTTTGTTTCCTCTCAGGTTCTCGTTTGGTAAATGGTTCTCGATGTAAGAGAAACACGTGTCAGTGTCGGTTCTCACTCGACTGTGGCTCCTCGCTGAAGGAAGAAGCCGTCGACGCGTCTCTAACACTCATTAGAAATAAATAGAAATATATATATATAACATTACATTGTTGGTTGTTTTTCACAATAAGGACCATTCAGAATTTCAGTGTCTACCAGTTAAGATCTGCTCCAGTAACAAACCAATATACTGTTCATATGATTTAATGACACTGGTGTATTTCTACCAAAATCAAACAAAACCTTCTGTGACCAGAGTTTTAAAATACAGACACTTAAATCTCAGTCATCTGCTGCTTGTTAAAAATATGATTTTATGTTTAAATCTAGTTTATTATCCTCCAGTGATATTTAAATGTAAATACACGTAGCAGCTACTTTCGCTGTAATGATTTCAAGTATTTCATAAAAAAGTAAAAGAAAACAATGTGTTGTGGAAGTTGCATCATTTTCAGTTTCAAGTTCATCAAGTGCAGAAACGAGGTCAAACGTTCAGAGTGACACAGAAACAACAAAGTTTTACAGTGAACGTCTGGAGAAAAGTTGTTTTTACTGATTTACAATTCATTTATTATTCAGGAGTTTAATATCTACGGCAGCAGCAGGAGAGAAATCACAGTGAAACCTGGAAGTGATTTGTCACTGCAGTTGAAAAAAAACCTTTCCAGAAGGAAAAGAAGTGTTAATATCGTCCGTATTCGTGCGCGTCTTCTGAAAGCTACGGATTAAACAGGCGAAACAGAGCAGTACCAACAGCAAACATGGGGGGGCAGTGTGGCCAATAGTTCAAGTGAGTGAGTTGATAAGAAACTACACGATGTTACTTATCACAAGCTCCTCCTCCGTCATCTAAAGGTCTCGACTCTGCGCTGCCCTCTAGTGGATGTATACCAACGTACAGGACGCATATGTGGACAGACAAAATAAATAAACCTTTTCACGATAAACGTTTTGACTGGTCCTCTTTCTTTGTTCAGGTGTCCACATACTTTCGGTCACGTGATGACTGAGAAGTAGAAAATACCCGAGTTTGGTTCAGTGGTATTTGTCTTGACATGAGGTCGAGCAGCAGTCTGACATTTAGAAATAAAAAACAGTATTAACACCCGGCCGGTGGTTTTATATTCAATAGACTGTGAGCTATAGTTCAATACACCAGGGAGGGACAGAGTGAGAGACACCGGCTGAGACGATTGAGACAAATCACGAGAGAGGAGGACGGGAAAAGATGAAGATGGACCAACAGTCGGGGACACTTAAAGAAAAAAGAGAGGACGAGAGGAACAGGAGATGAAAGAGATGGAAGGAAACACACCGGGGAAATTAAGATGTCATGTTGATCTTTGGTTCATTCACAACGACGTTCAGACGGAGAGAGAAACCGATTCCTTATGTTCTCAGACTGACAGGAAATAGAAAACATGCAGAATCACGTAAGATTAATAAAGACGTCAAAGATGTTTTCTAACAGCAGCACAAAGAGTCACAGAGAAACAAGAAGTGACATCGTGTGTCGTCCCCGTGGGACAAAGCTTTGGAGTTCTTCAGCTTTCATGTGTGTCTTTGTGTATTTGTGTTGGTTGTCTATCAAATCCTTCTGAAAATCAAAATGGCCAGTGTCTGGTTCTGGGATGGATATGAAAAGGAATTCATTAAATCCACACTTTGCAGAGGGAGAAATCCAACAAGCCGTGGATTCCACCGGAAAGAAAAACATGTTGGTCTGCTTTTACAATTATTGATATTTCCTCCAGTTAAGCTCAGGAACACCGGTTGTGTCCAGACTTCACAAGAAAAGCAGAGTGTGTCTGCAGGGACAGGAGGAGGAGGAGGAGGAGGAGGAGGAGGAGGAGGAGGAGGAGGAAGAGCAGGAGCAGGAGGAGCAGAGGCCTTCAGGTTAAGCCTTGTTCACATTACACCATTTTCTCCGCTGCTGTTTGTTTGAGTTGAAGCGTGAAACTCAAACCTCGTCCGTCTCCTCACTTCTCTTGGAATCACCGAAGCACAATGAATCCTGGGATGTGCTGGGTTGGGGAGGAGTCACCTGCCGGAGCCTTTGTTCCTGGAGGATGAAAGGACACATTGAAGGAGCCTTCGGAATGGAACCGTCTCGTCTCTCGTCTCTCGTCTCTCGTCTCTCGTCTCTCGTCTCTCCACATGTCTCCTTTCATGGGTTTCCATCATATGAAGAGAATCCTTTGACGGTAACATCGGCCTTGTTGTTGTCGTGTTGTTGCTGTTGAATCGGTTGTGTAGTTCCTTGTTGTTGTCGTGTTGCTGCTGTTGAATCGGTTGTGTAGTTCCTGGTTGTTGTCGTGTTGTTGCTGTTGAATCGGTTGTGTAGTTCCTTGTTGTTGTCGTGTTGTTGCTGTTGAATCGGTTGTGTAGTTCCTTGTTGTTGTCGTGTTGCTGCTGTTGAATCGGTTGTGTAGTTCCTTGTTGTTGTCGTGTTGTTGCTGTTGAATCGGTTGTGTAGTTCCTGGTTGTTGTCGTGTTGTTGCTGTTGAATCGGTTGTGTAGTTCCTTGTTGTTGTCGTGTTGCTGCTGTTGAATCGGTTGTGTAGTTCCTTGTTGTTGTCGTGTTGTTGCTGTTGAATCGGTTGTGTAGTTCCTTGTTGTTGTCGTGTTGTTGCTGTTGAATCGGTTGTGTAGTTCCTGTTGTTGTCGTGTTGTTGCTGTTGAATCGGTTGTGTAGTTCCTTGTTGTTGTCGTGTTGTTGCTGTTGAATCGGTTGTGTAGTCCTTGTTGTTGTCGTGTTGCTGCTGAATCGGTTGTGTAGTTCCTTGTTGTTGTCGTGTTGCTGCTGTTGAATCGGTTGTGTAGTTCCTTGTTGTTGTCGTGTTGCTGCTGTTGAATCGGTTGTGTAGTTCCTTGTTGTTGTCGTGTTGCTGCTGTTGAATCGGTTTGTAGTTCCTTGTTGTTGTCGTGTTGTTGCTGTTGAATCGGTTGTGTAGTCCCTTGTTGTTGTCGTGTTGTTGCTGTTGAATCGGTTGTGTAGTTCCTTGTTGTTGTCGTGTTGTTGCTGTTGAATCGGTTGTGTAGTTCCTTGTTGTTGTCGTGTTGCTGCTGTTGAATCGGTTGTGTAGTTCCTTGTTGTTGTCGTGTTGCTGCTGTTGAATCGGTTGTGTAGTTCCTGTTGTTGTCGTGTTGCTGCTGTTGAATCGCTTGTGTAGTTCCTTGTTGTTGTCGTGTTGTTGCTGTTGAATCGGTTGTGTAGTTCCTTGTTGTTGTCGTGTTGTTGCTGTTGAATCGGTTGTGTAGTTCCTTGTTGTTGTCGTGTTGCTGCTGTTGAATCGGTTGTGTAGTTCCTTGTTGTCGTGTTGTTGCTGTTGAATCGGTTGTGTAGTTCCTTGTTGTTGTCGTGTTGCTGCTGTTGAATCGGTTGTGTAGTTCCTTGTTGTTGTCGTGTTGCTGCTGTTGAATCGGTTGTGTAGTTCCTGGTTGTTGTCGTGTTGCTGCTGTTGAATCGGTTGTGTAGTTCCTTGTTGTTGTCGTGTTGCTGCTGTTGAATCGGTTGTGTAGTTCCTTGTTGTTGTCGTGTTGCTGTTGAATCGGGTTGTAGTTCCTGGTTGTTGTCGTGTTGCTGCTGTTGAATCGGTTGTGTAGTTCCTGGTTGTTGTCGTTGTTGCTGTTGAATCGGTTGTGTAGTTCCTGGTTGTTGTCGCGGTTGCTGCTGTTGAATCGGTTGTGTAGTTCCTGGTTGTTGTCGTGTTGCTGCTGTTGAATCGGTGTGTAGTTCCTTGTTGTTGTCGTGTTGCTGCTGTTGAATCGGTGTGTAGTTCCTTGTTGTTGTCGTGTTGTTGCTGTTGAATCGCTGTAGTTCCTTGTTGTTGTCGTGTTGTTGCTGTTGAATCGGTTGTGTAGTTCCTTGTTGTTGTCGTGTTGTTGCTGTTGAATCGGTTGTGTAGTTCCTTGTTGTTGTCGTGTTGTTGCTGTTGAAGCTCGAGTTGTGTAGTTCCTTGTTGTTGTCGTGTTGTTGCTGTTGAAGCTCGAGTTGTGTAGTTCCTTGTTGTTGTCGTGTTGTTGCTGTTGAAGCTCGAGTTGTGTAGTTCCTGGTTGTTGTCGTGTTGTTGCTGTTGAATCGGTTGTGTAGTTCCTGGTTGTTGTCGTGTTGTTGCTGTTGAAGCTCGAGTTGTGTAGTTCCTTGTTGTTGTTGTGTTGTTGCTGTTGAAGCTCGAGTTGTGTAGTTCCTGGTTGTTGTCGTGTTGCTGCTGTTGAATCGGTTGTGTAGTTCCTGGTTGTTGTCGTGTTGTTGCTGTTGAAGCTCGAGTTGTGTAGTTCCTTGTTGTTGTCGTGTTGTTGCTGTTGAAGCTTGAGTTGTGTAGTTCCTGGTTGTTGTCGTGTTGTTGCTGTTGAAGCTTGAGTTGTGTAGTTCCTGGTTGTTGTCGTGTTGTTGCTGTTGAAGCTCGAGTTGTGTAGTTCCTGGTTGTTGTCGTGTTGTTGCTGTTGAAGCTCGAGTTGTGTAGTTCCTGGTTGTTGTCGTGTTGTTGCTGTTGAAGCTCGAGTTGTGTAGTTCCTTGTTGTTGTCGTGTTGTTGCTGTTGAAGCTCGAGTTGTGTAGTTCCTTGTTGTTGTCGTGTTGTTGCTGTTGAAGCTCGAGTTGTGTAGTTCCTGGTTGTTGTCGTGTTGTTGCTGTTGAAGCTCGAGTTGTGTAGTTCCTGGTTGTTGTCGTTGTTGCTGTTGAAGCTCGAGTTGTGTAGTTCCCTGTTGTTGTGTGTTGTTGCTGTTGATCTCGAGTTGTGTAGTTCCTGGTTGTTGTCGTGTTGCTGCTGTTGAATCGGTTGTGTAGTTCCTGGTTGTTGTCGTGTTGTTGCTGTTGAAGCTTGAGTTGTGTAGTCCTTGTTGTTGTCGTGTTGTTGCTGTTGAAGCTTGAGTTGTGTAGTTCCTGTTGTTGTCGTGTTGTTGCTGTTGAAGCTCGAGTTGTGTAGTTCCTGGTTGTTGTCGTGTTGTTGCTGTTGAAGCTCGAGTGGTGTAGTTCCTTGTTGTTGTCGTGTTGCTGCTGTTGAATCGGTGTGTAGTTCCTTGTTGTTGTCGTGTTGTTGCTGTTGAAGCTCGAGTTGTGTAGTTCCTGGTTGTTGTCGTGTTGTTGCTGTTGAAGCTCGAGTTGTGTAGTTCCTTGTTGTCGTGTTGCTGCTGTTGAATCGGTTGTGTAGTTCCTTGTTGTTGTCGTGTTGTTGCTGTTGAATCGGTTGTGTAGTTCCTTGTTGTTGTCGTGTTGCTGCTGTTGAAGCTCGAGTTGTGTAGTTCCTTGTTGTTGTCGTGTTGTTGCTGTTGAAGCTCGAGTTGTGTAGTTCCTGGTTGTTGTCGTGTTGTTGCTGTTGAAGCTCGAGTTGTGTAGTTCCTGGTTGTTGTCGTGTTGTTGCTGTTTAAGCTCGAGTTGTGTAGTTCCTGGTTGTTGTCGTGTTTGTTGCTGTTGAAGCTCGAGTTGTGTAGTTCCTGGTTGTTGTCGTGTTGTTGCTGTTGAAGCTCGAGTTGTGTAGTTCCTGGTTGTTGTCGTGTTGTTGCTGTTGAAGCTCGAGTTGTGTAGTTCTTGGTTGTTGTCGTGTTGTTGAAACACTTTAATGACTTTGACTGAACTGGGAACAGCTAAAGTTCAAGTTCAGATTCACAGCAACTACAAGAACTTCCTGTCTGAGAAGATCCAGGTGCTTTAGAATAAAAGTCCCTCTGCTTCTCTGATTAATTTCATTATAACTCGGGGCTGTGCAATATGACTTCAAATCAATATCACAATTATTTCAAACTTTTACCTCAAGCATCTGTATCATCCTCAGAATTTCATTTGAAGACCTGTTGAAGCTCCGTCCTGGTTTAAAAGCCTGGAGGCTGAAACGTCTGCGAGCTGAAGAGGAACCAGACGTGATTACAACCACACGGTGCTTGAACTCAGCTGAGGGATCCTCCACGGCTGGTGACGGCCTCTTCTTGCAGTTTCTACAGTTTGAACCAGAAGAAGTGCTCGTATGTGAGATTCTCATGGTTCTCAGACATCTGAGCTTCCACTGTTCAGAAACCGAGGAGACAGTTTGTCCAGGAGACCCAAGCAGGACAGAGAGCGGCTGAATCCTTTTCCTCCCAGGTTATTTCAAACTGCAGGTCCCAAGACTTTAATGTTTGTTGGACTGAGGTGTGATTACATCCTGGAGCTTAATTTAGAGAGCAGCCAAGTGATCCTCCATGTCCGTGGGGGGGCTGTTATTAAATCTATGTAGAAATCAATGTAGAAGAGTCCATCGCTCCGACAAAGCAGCAGCAGCATGATGAATAACGTGTTTGGATAAACTATCGATTTATAATGTGGTGGAAGCCATCAATGTTGTTTCTCCTGTTAGATGAGAGTAAACACAGCTCGCGGTGAGTAATGGACTGTGACCTCGTCCTCCTCACAGACACACACTGTGTGGGGGAGTCACACACACACACACACTGGCTGCAGGTTGAAACAGACTATAATGTAGGACACTTCAGAACAAGACAATGACCTGTTCATTCAGTAGAAGAGCTCAGGTAGTTTACAGTGTTGAGTTATGGTCTGTGAAGCGTCTGTGAAGCGTCAGTGAAGCGTCTGTGAAGCGTCTGTGAAGCGTCTGTGAAGCGTCTGTGAAGCGTCAGTGAAGCGTCTGTGAAGCGTCTGTGAAGCGTCTGTAGGCGTAGTGAAGCGTCTGTGAAGCGTCTGTGAAGCGTCAGTGAAGCGTCAGTGAAGCGCCAGTGAAGCGTCAGTGAAGCGTCTGTGAAGCGTCTGTGAAGCGTCAGTGAGCGTCTGTAGCGCCAGGCCAGTGAAGCGTCTGGCGTGGCGTCAGTGAAGCGTCTGTGAAGGCGTCAGTGAAGCGTCAGTGAAGCGTCTGTGAAGCGTCTGTGAAGCGTCAGTGGCGTCTGTGAAGCGTCTGTGAAGCGTCAGTGAAGCGTCAGTGAAGCGTCAGTGAAGCGTCTGTGAGCGTCAGTGGCGTCTGTGAAGCGTCAGTGAAGCGTCTGTGAAGCGTCAGTGAAGCGTCTGTGAAGCGTCAGTGAAGCGTCTGTGAAGCGTCTGTGAAGCGTCAGTGAAGCGTCTGTGAAGCGTCTGTGAAGCGTCAGTGAAGCGTCTGTGAAGCGTCTGTGAAGCGTCAGTGGCGTCTGTGAAGCTCTGAAGCCAGTGAAGGCGCAGTGAAGGCGTCAGTGAAGCGTCTGTGGCGTCAGTGACGTCAGTGAAGCGTCAGTGAAGCGTCTGTGAAGCGTCAGTGAAGCGTCTGTGAGCGTCAGTGGCGTCAGTGAGCGTCTGTGGCGTCTGTAGCGTCAGTGAAGCGTCTGTAGGCGTCTGTGAAGCGTCAGTGAAGCGTCAGTGAAGCGTCAGTGGCGTCTGTGAAGCGTCAGTAGGCCAGTGGCTCAGTGGCGTCTGTGAAGCGTCAGTGAAGCGTCTGTGAAGCGTCTGTGAAGCGTCAGTGAAGCGTCTGTGCTCGACGGCCGACACGACCACGAAGGCTGAACCCAAAGCAGACGCACTGGTGTCCCGCCCCGACTGTCACCTAGCAACAGGGCTGCACTAACAAAGACACCGTTTGCTGTTTGGTTGAAGTCTGAAACTTTACTCTGTGACATCCGAGGTTGTGTCGCTGCGTCTGAGGAGGAGTCGCTGCTCATGATGGGAACCAAATGTATTCGTTTATCAGGTTTTAATGAAAAGTGGTTTGTGATTATTCAGAATTCACAGTTTAGTTTCTGTGATTTATTATATATTCTTTGTTTGATCTAAATCAAACTAAAATCATCTGTCCTCTGTTCCTTTCAACATTCATTCATACATGTTGTTTTACACGTGTGTGTGTGTGTGTGTGTGTGTGTGTGTGTGTGTGTGTGTGTGTGTGTGTGTGTGTGTGTGTGTGTCAAACACTTGTCACTTGCAGCCTTCTCACCATCTCCATCATGTCACATCCTTGATTCCTCCGCTGCTTGGCTGAGTGTCAGTTTCCTGAAATAGACCCGTGTCGCTCGTCCTCCTCTCATCAATCTGTCTGGATCTGACTGTGTCTTCACATCGTGCCACTAAAGGTTCGGGTGTTTTTCCGATGACGTCCTCTACTGTAAACACAATGAACACAAACAGCTCACGAGCGCCATGTTAGGATCTCACCATCTGCAGCGTTACAGTGACCTTCTCTTGGCAGAGACGTGTCAGGAGACGTCCAATGTAAAAGGTGTAAAAAAGGAACTGAGCTGTGAAGTAACCGATCTATGTAGAGATAATGTCAGAGGAGGTGAAACGCTCACTGCCGCTGCTCTCGTGCACACGGAGGAACACGCAGAGTCGGTTTGACGAGCCAGGCTCTAAACTACAAGAGGCACGAGGCCGTTATATCGCGGAGACAATTTCCCAGCTGTCTGTTTGCTGTATTGGCCGCGGTCGGTCTGTCTGTCAGCTGTTCATTTAGACGGCCACTGGCTGCTGGGAGCCTGATGCTTTCACTTTTCTCTTTTCCAATACCGACTCTCAATTCTCTCCTCCCCTGTTATCTGAGGCAGGAGAATCCTCTGTGGTGAACGGGATGAGACAGGTGTGTGTGTGTGTGTGTGTGTGTGTGTGTGTGTGTGTGTAGCTGGCTCTCTGGTTTGGAGGCCTCCTCTCTATTGGGAATCTGCTGCGAGCCAAGTGTTTGTGTGCCTGTGCCTTGTGATTGGCTGCCTGTCACCATGTGCATGTGTGCAGGAGATGTTGTTTGGCTGTGGGTGAATATCTGGTTCTGAGTCTTTGTGCTCAGCTGTCTGCCCCCCCTGCTCCTCCTCCAGGTTCATCCTGAGGATGAAGCCTCTGAGGGAAGTGGTGCGTTCAGGTGCAGCTCGTCATCAGGTTCACTTCTATAACGAAGCAGCTAATGACAGGAATGTGAAACGAGCGTCTGACCCATTCAGCGGTGGACCCGTCCACATCCGACCCACATGATCATGTTTCTGCTGCTCCACACGTGCACTTCGAGGTGTGTGGTCGCTCCCCCCCCCCCTCGTCCTGTCTCCTGGCTCCAGTTCCGGTAAACAGTAAAGCAAATAGCAGTACGTGTATAATAATAAACTGGGACACTTATGCTTTATATTTGCTTTTTGCTCAATCTCCCAAAGTATTTATCTTGAATAACACTTGTGCCGATCGATCAAAATGACGTGAAGTGACAGAATCCAGCGACACTGCTTGCTGTAGAGTTCCTGTGGGACTGTCGACGACTGACTGGACGTCGCTGAGACGCTGAGACGCCGAGACGCCGAGACGCCGAGACGCCGAGACGCTGAAAAAGTGTTTGTAATCACGAGTTCAGCACATTAGAATGAAGCAGATAGGAAAACTGATGCTCCCTTTTTAACTTTAAAATCAGACAAATATCATAACTTGGAAAATAAAATGAACTTTATGGAGTTTTACTTTATGTGTATGAGCTCCCCCACCTCCTCTCTCCACCCACAAACTTCCCTAAAAACACAGCAGAGCCTCTTTGTCACATTCCACTGGGACAAAGGAAGGAGTGATGGATCTATATAAATGTGACACATTTAATCTGGAGCTGTCTGACCTCCCCCTGACTCGGACAGGAGGGGGAGTGAGGGAGCGCACACACACACACACACACACACACACACACACACACACACACACACACACACACACACACACACACACACACACACTGTGGTGCTGTTACTGGTCGATAAAGGACATAAATTGGTTAATGCTACTTTAGTGGTTCTCTTCAGAGCAAATCATTGAGCCCTGTGTTTGTTCGAAGCTGCAGTCAAAGACGTCTCAGACCTCGACACTCGTCCCAAAAACACAACGTCCACACTTATCGAACTCTGAATGATCCCTTGAAGTGAAGTGGGAGAAAGGTATTAGCTGATAGAAGAGGCTCGTGTCACAGATTACAGTGAATTCTTCTCCCACGGCCTCGGAGGGTTGGTGGTAACTGAAGCTCTGAGTCGCATGCCGCTCCTTCAGCCGGCTGCTGCGGAGGCTGAGGAGCTCATCCAGCCGGAGGCCGCGTTCACATCAGAATCAGAGGTGGCACAGAGCGAAGGGACGAGTTCGCTCAAGGGCAGTTTGGCACTGGGCTCAGGGTCAGAACCTGTGCGCTGTGAACATCCTCATTAGAGCAACAGAGAGGCAGAGAGGCAGCAGTGGGATTCATATTGAGGCCGGACAGTGACAACACCCCCCCCCCCCTGTAATATAGATGATACGAGACACATTAATGATGGGGAGGAACAAAAGTGCGAGTGTAAAAGGTCAAGGGGACGAGGAAGGATCTCTCCGGTTAGTGTCGACCGGTAATAACTCGGTAGGTTTCACAACGCAGCAGTTTACAGTGAGTCTGATGTTCAGGTGCAAAGGGAGAAAACACTGTTCAAAGGAAGTAAGAGACAATAACCATGAGAAATAAATCACACCTGACTTCTTCTGTTGGTCAGGTTGGATTCATTCAGGCCTTTCAGCCAATCACAGCAGTGAAAAACAGCTCAGACCACCTTTGTCTTGTTGTATCAGTCCTAATGAAAACCTAAAAGCAAGCTATGGTTGGATGATATTATGATTATGATATGTGTGTGTGTGTGTGTGTGTGTGTGTGTGTGTGTGTGTGTGTGTGTGTGTGTGTGTGTGTGTGTGTGTGATGTGTGATGAGTCCTGAGGAGAGTGGGGAGATAAGGAAGATCCTTCACGTCCAGCCGGGTGTACAAACCGGATTAAAGGTCAAAGTTGGAAGAAGGTCGGCGTTGGACATGAGATCAGGATTCAGGGTCAGCAGCAGTTTAAAGTTTCCTTTTGATATGTTCTGGTGTCATGTTGTGTTGATTGTGGCTGCAGGCGCCTGGAAATATTCTCACACACACACACACACACACACACACACACACACACACACACACACACACACACACACACACAGAAGAATATTCCCACGACAAAGCAGCAAAGGACAAACACAGAAGAAATATGAGAATAAATATATAAAGAAACAAAAGCGAGGTGGTGTTCGAAGTTCTCTTCGTCCTCCGCCTCGCTTTTAGCAACGCTGAACTTCTAACAGCTGCGCAGTATTCAAGTACGCGCTGTCGCTGCATTAGCATCGCAGCCCATTAGGGAAAGGTCAACCCCTGCAGGCACATATCGAACACAGACATCCCACCGATGTCTCAAGCTGCTCCTCTGAAAAGGCCTTCTTTCACT
>NC_061485.1:1031847-1064347 GCF_022539355.2 Hippoglossus stenolepis
AACAGAGAAAACACAGAGGAGCAGATTATTAACCTCATCACCATGGAGATGAGTTATTTATCAGCAGTGGGATGATCGTGATCAAATTATTAACCAAACAAAACCCAGCGGACACTCCAGGGTCTGTGTGAAATCTGACTCCAACCCCATGAGAGTTTGTCCTTCTTCCAGCTGCAGATGATGGAAACGTTACTTCACAAGTCAGAAATAATTATAATCTTTTTATGGTTTTCTCATCTTAGTGTTGATTTGAAGAAGTCTGGTGGTTTTCTGTGGGGAAACCAAACTGCTGCTGATTTAAAAGAGCTGAGCTGCACTTTGACTGAGTTTAACTTTTTATTGCATGATGTTATGAATCAAGTCAGTCATAAATCAATCGATCATATTTTATCTGTGTAGAACATATTCACAAATCACAATATGATGTTGTAACATTGAGTAACATCATTTAACTCACTGGGATTAAAAATAAAAATCTATTCCACACGAGAGAAAAGGTTTCAAAACACACAACACAGATTTACAATGAATAAGATCAAATATGGAATTAATGCCCTTATTAATGGAATCCTCAAAAAACATAGAGTTTAAAAATAGTCAAGATTAACAAAGAGTCACATTTGATCAAAAGGATCAAATAAGATAAAATAAACAAGTTATTTTAATTCTCCTTCTACTACAATCAGTGTTTATTGCTATTATATCCATAATACGACTGAATGAGTCTGTGGGAATAAATTCACCTCAGGAATATAACAAGAAATATTAAAAGAGAAATGCAGTAGAGTATTTATTAAATACAAGCATTCGAGCTTTAAAAACACAGAACACTGTAGAAACAGTTTCTGTAGTCGTGTGAAGTTGCAGCAGAAACAGTGAAGTTGATGAAATCAGATCGATGATGTTTCACTGAGCCTCATTCAGGGTCACACACTGACGTTTCCTCTGAGGACACCGACATTAGGATTTATTAGGAATATTCATTTGTAGTTCATGAAAAAATCCTGTCAAAGCTGCAGGATTTCATAAAAACAGAAGGAAATCAAATCTGCTGTTTAGTGATAAACTTCATGAATTCACCAACGTGCACATTAACGCAGAGGAACCAGTTGTTTGACTCGAGGCTCAGCAGAATCTCACAGAGTCTGAAGAACCACCTTCACACTGGAAACATGAGAATACTCAATAATTATTACTAATCTTATCCTCGTCCTCGCTCATTCACACATTATGAATAAACTCTGAACTTCTGTGGAGCTCCTACACGTCTACATATACCCTGGATATTCACTCATATTATAATTGCTGTTATATTGTAAGATGACTGATATATGGAGTAAACAACAAAGCAGAACTAGGATCAGTTTCACAGAAATGTTCTGTAATTAACAATCATGTCGTTTTAATTTAATTTCCATTTGCTTTTAATCAAAGCCCCAAAAAAGAACGAGGCCAATTAATCCAAGAAACAGAAATGTTTGATCACGTGAACTATAATTAAAGATTTATATTAATTAAGCAACTGAGATCATTCTTTTCCTTTTTTATTTTGGACGTTAAACAAACTGGACTCGAGGTTCTCCGCTTTTCTTGTGAACTTTATTTTATTTTGTTGATCTATATTGTTACAACTAGATTTGGTTGTTTTTCATTTCTAATCTCTCTCTGTGAGTTCGGTGTGAATCCTCCCTCCGGTCGTTACGTGTTTGAGCTCATTTTAAAGTGCTGATTATTTGTGTGGAGCCTCCACACTTTGAATAAATGTTCTCTTCAAGTCTCACGGGAAGAACTTCCAGTGAAATTATGGAGACTTCCTGTGAATCCCACCTGTGTGACTGGATCCCGCTGCCACGGCAGAGCAGTCAGTTTGTAAACCTGCCTCTGAGAAGGACAAGAATCCAATGAGCCTGTTGATCAACACAAACCTTTTATTACATCTACGTTGAAATTTGATCGGATGTTTTGTCAAACCAGCAGAATGAGGTGGAGCCAGTTTTCTCTCCGGGCTTCGAGGAGCTGAGTGACTGAGGAGGAGGTTCTTCAGTCTTTCTCCGCTCCACATCTGTGACGGACTTAGTTCTCATCTGTTTGACAGATTTTCTCTCTGCTTCATCTTGTTCAGACATCGGGAGACTCTCAGAGTTCGTTCTCACTCGTCTCGACTTGGTTTCCTGTGAAGCAGCAGAACATGAAACAGCAGGTCGAAGTGGACAAGTCTCCGTCCACTCGGTTTGTTTTGGATTCTTAATACAGCCGTGTGATCCTCGCCTCATTCCTACACTTCCCCTGGACACAGGACGCAGGACGCAGGACGCAGGACGAGTCAAGTGTCTCAGACATCAAATGAAACTGCAAATGCCTCAGACTTGAAGTGTTTCTGTCAGTAGTTGTGTGTCAGGATCTGTTTTCAGAGGGTTTTAATCGAGCTTCAGTACTTGATGGTCTCAGTTATTTATCCAGATGTGTTGTGATCAGACCTTGAGATTAACAGAAGCTTCATTCCACACTTCAGGAACAACGATTAACACATTTAGACATAAAGATATAAAGATGGAGTGTAACTGTGTCTTTATATTGTTTCTACATGTTTATGTGCTTTTAAACGTTTGTCCTGTTTTCTGTGTCAGTTTTTCCTGCAGTTAAAATTTTCTTTATTAGGACATAAAGTCGTGATGGACTGAATAATTACCATCGTAACTTTGAATGTCACAGACAAATTATGTGTGGTGCAAGTTTCAAGGACGCCAACAGGCCAGCGAGGGCAGTAACCAATTAGGTGAGTTCATGATCACAATTTAAATGCAGAAGTTTCCTGAATGAAAACTCGAGGTGGGACAGGAATCGTCTTCTCGATGCATCGCGATGTGGACGACTCGGCATCGGTGAAGAGACGCAACATCATCGATTCAGGTTTTCTGCCACGTTAGATGTTTAGCGATGTCCCAGCGCCGCTTCGGGATCAGGACAGACTCACGTTAAAGGTCCGGGGACTTTACACTTTACCAATAAACACAGACACGGATCAGAAGTTATCAGGACCTGAACACTGACCTTAACTTTGTGTTTGTATTTAAACACCGTGCGACAGGAATTCAGCAGGTTTTCATAAAGATCTGTTCCAAGTGTGATGATTAGAAAACGACAGAGGAGCAGAATCTCTTGTTGACCTGCGGGGTAATGCTCCTCAATGCTGCCAGGGGGCGCCACACTGATACACTGAACACTAAAGATGCAGCTCACAAGTCTGAACTTTAACACAGGGAAAATTCTTTGATGCATCAATAATCTCAGCCCTCTGAATTAGAATCGAATCGTGAGGTGCCCCCAATACAAACTATCTCCACTCTACCTCGACTCCTCCGTCACGACTGATCACAGGATATGTAGCGTCCGTCTCTCAGGACGCCAGCGAACGCAGCACGGCTCCGCTTCTGGTTTAACACAACCTAAGTGAGTAAATGATGCAACGCAGGAAACAACATGATGCAACTGAAAGTGCTCTCTGTGACACACACGCACACACACACACACACACACACACACGAAGCTGTTCAAGTGTTATCTTCAGTTTCTACAAATTACACATTGCAGCTTAAAAGGCAGCAGCTCCCAAGTGGCAGCGAGAGATACTGTAGCCTGTTGGAAGAACATGGCTTCATGAAACCGGTCTTTGGCCAAATATTCTCTTTCATCAGAAAGAAGCGAGGTTCGGTTTGTTGGTCAGAGTTTTATTATGAAATATCTCTTGTTGACAGCTCGTATTTCTGTTTTTTCATCCCGGAATTAGAAAATGGCAAATCCCTTTATAGTTGGAAAAGAGCTGGAACTTTTCTGTTCAGTAGAATTAGCTGCCTTGTAAAATAAACTGCAGGCTGGTGCAGTTTTTAAATGGAGTAAAAGACCATGTAGGCAGATGGTGAAGAGGCAGGAAGCAGGCAACAGGTGAACACATGTTTAAACACAGGTAAACACAGGTAAACACATGTTTAAACACAGGTAAACACAGGTGAACACAGGTAAACACATGTTTAAACACAGGTGAACACAGGTGAACACAGGTGAACACATGTTTAAACACAGGTAAACACAGGTAAACACAGGTAAACACAGGTGAACACATGTTTAAACAGGTGAACACAGGTAAACACAGGTAAACACAGGTGAACACATGTTTAAACACAGGTGAACACAGGTAAACACAGGTAAACACAGGTGAACACAGGTGAACACATGTTTAAACACAGGTAAACCAGGTAAACACAGGTGAACACAGGTAAACACAGACACAGGTGAACACATGTTTAAACACAGGTAAACACAGGTGAACACATGTTTAAACACAGGTGAACACAGGTAAACACAGGTAAACACAGGTGAACACAGGTAAACACAGGTAAACACAGGTGAACACATGTTTAAACACAGGTAAACACAGGTAAACACAGGTAAACACATGTTTAAACACAGGTGAACACATGTTTAAACACAGGTGAACACATGTTTAAACACAGGTGAACACATGTTTAAACACAGGTGAACACATGTTTAAACACAGGTGAACACAGGTGAACACATGTTTAAACACAGGTGAACACAGGTAAACACAGGTGAACACAGGTAAACACAGGTAAACACATGTTTAAACACAGGTGAACACAGGTAAACACAGGTAAACACAGGTGAACACATGTTTAAACACAGGTAAACACAGGTAAACACAGGTAAACACATGTTTAAACACAGGTAAACACAGGTGAACACATGTTTAAACACAGGTAAACACAGGTAAACACAGGTGAACACAGGTAAACACAGGTAAACACATGTTTAAACACAGGTAAACACAGGTGAACACAGGTAAACACAGGTAAACACAGGTAAACACATGTTTAAACACAGGTAAACACAGGTGAACACAGGTAAACACATGTTTAAACACAGGTAAACACAGGTGAACACATGTTTAAACACAGGTGAACACTAGAGGTAAACACAGGTAAACACATGTTTAAACACAGGTGAACACAGGTGAACACAGGATCACAGGTAAACACAGGTAAACACATGTTTAAACACAGGTAAACCTGGGTAAACACAGGTAAACACATGTTAAACACAGGTAAACACAGGTGAACACATGTTTAAACACAGGTAAACACAGGTAAACACAGGTGAACACAGGTAAACACAGGTAAACACATGTTTAAAGGTAAACACAGTGAACACAGGTAAACACATGTTTAAACACAGGTAAACACAGGTGAACACATGTTTAAACACAGGTAAACACAGGTAAACACAGGTGAACACAGGTAAACACATGTTTAAACACAGGTAAACACATGTTTAAACACAGGTAAACACAGGTGAACACAGGTAAACACAGGTAAACACAGGTAAACACATGTTTAAACACAGGTAAACACAGGTGAACACAGGTAAACACATGTTTAAACACAGGTAAACACAGGTGAACACATGTTTAAACACAGGTGAACACAGGTAAACACAGGTAAACACAGGTAAACACATGTTTAAACACAGGTAAACACAGGTGAACACAGGTAAACACAGGTAAACACAGGTAAACACATGTTTAAACACAGGTGAACACAGGTGAACACAGGTGAACACAGGTAAACACATGTTTAAACACAGGTGAACACAGGTAAACACATGTTTAAACACAGGTAAACACAGGTGAACACAGGTAAACACATGTTTAAACACAGGTGAACACATGTTTAAACACAGGTAAACACAGGTGAACACATGTTTAAACACAGGTGAACACAGGTAAACACATGTTTAAACACAGGTGAACACATGTTTAAACACAGGTGAACACAGGTGAACACAGGTGAACACAGGTAAACACAGGTAAACACAGGTGAACACATGTTTAAACACAGGTGAACACAGGTGAACACAGGTAAACACATGTTTAAACACAGGTGAACACATGTTTAAACACAGGTAAACACAGGTGAACACAGGTAAACACATGTTTAAACACAGGTGAACACATGTTTAAACACAGGTGAACACAGGTGAACACAGGTGAACACATGTTAAACACAGGTAAACACAGGTAAACACAGGTGAACACATGTTTAAACACAGGTAAACACAGGTGAACACAGGTAAACACAGGTAAACACAGGGAACACATGTTTAAACACAGGTGAACACAGGTGAACACAGGTGAACACATGTTTAAACACAGGTGAACACAGGTAAACACATGTTTAAACACAGGTGAACACAGGTGAACACATGTTTGAACACAGGTAAACACGGTGAACACAGGTGAACACAGGTAAACACAGGTAAACACATGTTTAAACACAGGTAAACAAGGTAAACACATGTTTAAACACGTGAACACAGGTAAACACATGTTTACCACATAAACACAGGTGAACACATGTTTAAACACAGGTGAATAACCAGGTGAACACAGGTGAACACAGGTAAACACAGGTAAAACATGTTTAAACACAGGTAAACACAGGTGAACACATGTTTAAACACAGGTGAACACTGGTAAACACAGGTGAACACAGGTGAACACAGGTGAACCTAGGTAAACACAGGTGAACACATGTTTAAACACAGGTGAACACAGGTGAACACAGCAGGTGTGGTAAACACAGGTAAACACAGGTGAACACAGGTAAACACAGGTGAACACAGGTAAACACATGTTTAAACACAGGTAAACACAGGTGAACACATGTTTAAACACAGGTGAACACAGGTGAACACAGGTAAACACAGGTGAACACAGGTAAACACATGTTTAAACACAGGTGAACACAGGTAAACACAGGTAAACACATGTTTAAACACAGGTAAACACAGGTAAACACAGGTAAACACATGTTTAAACACAGGTAAACACAGGTAAACACAGGTAAACACATGTGAACACATGTTTAAACACAGGTGAACACAGGTGAACACATGTTTAAACACAGGTGAACACAGGTGAACACATGTTTAAACACAGGTGAACACAGGTAAACACAGGTAAACACAGGTGAACACAGGTGAACACATGTTTAAACACAGGTGAACACAGGTAAACACAGGTAAACACAGGTGAACACAGGTGAACACATGTTTAAACTGAGTGAACACAGGTGAACACAGGTGAACACATGTTTAAACACAGGTGAACACAGGTGAACACAGGTAAACACATGTTTAAACACAGGTAAACACAGGTGAACACATGTTTAAACACAGGTGAACACAGGTAAACACAGGTGAACACAGGTGAACACAGGTAAACACAGGTAAACACATGTTTAAACACAGGTAAACACAGGTGAACACATGTTTAAACACAGGTGAACACAGGTAAACACAGGTGAACACAGGTGAACACAGGTGAACACAGGTAAACACAGGTGAACACATGTTTAAACACAGGTGAACACAGGTGAACAGTAAAAATAAACACAGGTGAACACAGGTAAACACAGGTAAACACAGGTAAACACATGTTTAAACACAGGTAAACACAGGTGAACACATGTTTAAACACAGGTGAACACAGGTAAACACAGGTGAACACAGGTAAACACATGTGTAAACACAGGTGAACACAGGTAAACACAGGTGAACACAGGTAAACACAGGTAAACACATGTTTAAACACAGGTAAACACATGTTTAAACACAGGTAAACACATGTTTAAACACAGGTAAACACAGGTAAACACATGTGAACACATGTTTAAACACAGGTGAACACAGGTGAACACATGTTTAAACACAGGTGAACACAGGTGAACACATGTTTAAACACAGGTGAACACAGGTAAACACAGGTGAACACAGGTGAACACAGGTGAACACATGTTTAAACACAGGTGAACACATGTTTAAACACAGGTAAACACAGGTGAACACAGGTAAACACAGGTGAACACAGGTAAACACATGTAAACACAGGTGAACACAGGTGAACACAGGTGAACACAGGTGAACGAGGTAAACACATGTTTAAACACAGGTAAACACAGGTGAACACAGGTGAACACAGGTGAACGTGGTAAACACAGGTGAACACAGGTGAACACATGTTTAAACACAGGTGAACACAGGTGAACACAGGTGAACACATGTAAACACAGGTGAACACATGTTTAAACACAGGTGAACACATGTTTAAACACAGGTGAACACATGTTTAAACACAGGTAAACACATGTTTAAACACAGGTGAACACATGTTAAACACAGGTGAACACATGTTTAAACACAGGTGAACATGTAAACACAGGTGAACACATGTTTAAACACAGGTGAACACATGTTTAAACACAGGTAAACACATGTTTAAACCCAGGTGAACACATGAACAGGTGAACACATGTTTAAACACAGGTGAACACGTAAACACTGAACACATGTTTAAACACAGGTGAACACATGTTTAAACACAGTAACACATGTTTAAACACAGGTAAACACATGTTTAAACACAGGTGAACACATGTAAACACAGGTGAACACATGTTTAAACACAGGTGAACACATGTTTAAACACAGGTGAACACATGTTTAAACACAGGTAAACACATGTTTAAACACAGGTGAACACATGTAAACACAGGTGAACACATGTTTAAACACAGGTGAACACATGTTTAAACACAGGTGAACACAGGTAAACAAACCGTCTGGAAACTGTCAAATATATATCAGATGTATATTTATCTACCACAAAGTAGTTAACAGAGGCTGCTGCCTACTTCCATTGAATTGAAGGACGTGCAGTCACAGAAAACACGAAACACATTTTTGCACGATAGCGAAACAAGCTGAGCGTTAGCAGCAGCTCGACAGCCAATCAGAGACGAGTCAGAGAAACACTGAGTTTTAAAGCTGCTTCATTCAGATGCTGTGAAACAGACAGAACTCTTTGTAAATAACGTAATTTATCAAATATATGATACGATTAAAGTCTCAGAGGTTCCAGATAATTTCCCTGAAGTTTGTGTTTGTTGATATAAATGCTGTTGATGTTGGTAACATGTCAGACGATCACAGAACTAAACTGGAGCAGGTATTTGTCATTTGAAAATAATAAACTCTTTAACGCACCTTTCATACAAAACATGCAGCTCGAAATATACCACAGGCGTCGCGTTCTCCATGTAGAAATCCACAAAATGAAAATATAAATGTAAATGAACAAGAGTCAATAGAAATTCAATGACTGGAATTATAATAAGTAACCAAAGAAAAAGTGGGTTTAGTCGTAGTCATTTGATTTATGTTCATTCAAACACACAGATCCAAAAATAGACTTGGCAAAAACAACGAGTGTTTCTTACAGAGTGTGAATCACTGGCAGCAGAAGATGGAGAGAAGCTGAGAGAGAGAGAAGATGGAGAGAAGCTGAGAGAGAGAGAAGATGGAGAGAAGCTGAGAGAGAGAGAAGATGGAGAGAAGCAGAGAGAGAGAAGATGGAGAGAAGCTGAGAGAGAGAGAAGATGGAAAGCTGAGAGAAGATGGAGAGAAGCTGAGAGAGAGAAGATGGAGAGAAGCTGAGAGAGAGAGAAGATGGAGAGAGGGAGAGAAGATGGAGAGAAGATGGAGAGAGAGAAAGATGAGAGAAGATGGAAGAGAGGAAGAGAAAGATGGAGAAGATGGAGAGAGAAGATGGAGAGAGAGAGAGAAGATGGAGAGAGGGAAGAGAGAGAAGATGGAGAAGCTGAGAGAGAGAAGATGGAGAGAGAGAGAGAGAAGATGGAGAGAGAGAGAGAGAGAAGATGGAGAGAGGAGAGAGAGAGAAGATGGAGAGGAAGAGAGAGAAGATGGAGAGGGAAAGAGAAGGAGAGAAGAGAGAAGATGGAGAGAGAGAGAGGGAGAGAGAGAGAAGATGGAGGGAAGAGGGAGAGAGAGAGAGAGAGAGAGAGAAGATGGAGAGGGAGAGAAGATGGAGAGAGGAGAGAGGAGAGAGAGAGAAGATGGAGAGAGAGAGAGAGAAGATGGAGAGAGAAGATGGAGAGAGGGAGAGAGAGAGAAGATGGAGAGAGGAGAGAGAGAAGATGGAGAGAGAGAGAGAAGATGGAGAGAGGAGAAGATGGAGAAGAGAAAGATGGAGAGAGGAGAAGAGAAGATAGAGAGAAAGAGGAGAAAGATAGAGAGAGGGAGAGAGAAGATGGAGAGAGGAAAGGAGAGAAAGATAGAAAAAGAGAGAGAGAGAGAAGAAAATAGAAGAAAGGAGAGAGAAAGATGGAGAGAGAGAAGATGGAGAGAGGGAGAGAGAGAGAAGATGGAGAGAGGGAGAGAGAGAGAGAAGATGGAAGAAGAGAAGGAGAGAGAGAGAGAGAAGAGAAAGAGAGAGAAAATGGAGAGAAGAGAGAGGAGAGAAAATAGAGAGGGAGAGAGAAGAGAGAGAGAGAAGATGGAGAGAAGATGGAGAGAGAGAGAGAGAGAAGATAGAGAGAGAGAGAGAGAGAGAGAGAGAGAAGATGGAGAGAGGAAAAGAGAGAGAAAAGGAAAGAGAGAGAGAAGGAGAAGATGGAGAAGAGAGAGAGAAGATGAAGAGAGAAAGATAGAGAGAGGAAAAGAGAGAAGATAGAGAAAATGAAAGGAGAGAGAGAAGATGGAGAGAGAGAGAAAATGGAGAGAGGAGAGAGAAGATGGAGAGAGGAAAGAAAGAAGAGGAGAGAAAATGAAAGAAGATGAAAGAGAGAAGATAGAGAGAAAGAGAGAGAGAGAGGAAAAGAAGAAGGAAAAGAAGAAAATGGAGAGAGAAAGAAAGAAAGATAGAGAGGAAGAGAGAAAGATGAAGAGAAGATGGAGAGAGAGAGAGAGAGAGAAAGATGGAGAGAGAGAAGAGAGAGAGAGAAGATAGAGAGAGGAGAGAGAGAGAGAGAAGATGGAGAGAGGAGAGAGAGAGAAGATGGAGAGAGAGAAGAGAGGGAGAGAGAGAGAGAGAAGATGGAGGCCGGCTCTCCGATTAACAGCTTGTTAAATTTGAACTGCAGCTCCGACTTAGACGACTTCTATCAACCTGTCTCCACTGGGAACTTTATCACCCTGTTTACTGAGAGGGTGGACAACAACTGTGTGTGTCTGTCTCTGTGTGTGTGTGTGTGTGTGTGTGTGTGTGTGTGTGTGTGTGTGTGTGTTCAAGGCCTTGTGCTGTAGTTTATAAGGTTTATTTTCAGGTTTATGTGGTGCCGACGAGCCTGCATATATTTCAGCAGGAAATGAGGTCATTACAGCCTCCCCACACACACACACACACACACACACACACACACACACACACACACATGAAGGCATGAGGTTGCATACTTAAACAATGACACCTCCAAACAGATGTCCGTAATTTATATGGATAATCATTAATCCCAACACACACACACACCCACACACATCCTGCATCATCGTCTCTAACACACACACACACACACACACACACACACACACACACACACACACACACACACACACACACACACACACACACACACACACACCTGTGTCTCTCCATGCAGGTACAGTAATATCTCCAGTCCTGTTGAGGTGTTGATAATCGGAGGTGGAGGTAAGACGGGTGAACTCTGGTGAACGTTGACTCAACTTGATGTGTCGACACTAAATGTTCAAACTGCCGTCGTGCTTCTGTTATTGTCTCTGTTCCCAGATATGATACAATAAAATACACCAGGATATGATGACACTAAGTGATATGATGCGAAAAGGTACAAAGTGAAATGATAAAATATGATATGATACAAAAAGATAAGATACAAAGTGGTAGCACCTTTTACAATATGACACGTTTGAATGTGATACGATACTAAGTGATATTTATATGATACATGACATAAGAAACAATTTGATGTGAAATGAGACAATGTGAAGCTTTACGTTAAAGTATGATTTACATTATATAAAATGATATGAAGTAACAGAATATGTCACAATACCATGAATGTTTAATTTGTTACTAAGCAGTAGGGTACTATAGGATATTTAATACAATTAAATATCATGTGAAGCAATACAATGGTGAACAAGACGATAACATCGTAATAAAATAACATTTGTAATTACAATATTATACAATAAAACATTTTATAAAATTATATAATGTGATAAAATATGATTCAAAGCAAAACAAATTGATATGATAGAATTTGAGAGTAAAGATTATGATTATTTAGGGATATTTGTTTCGGACACGTGAAATCAGCTCCATCATAAAATAGAACGACAACAAGTAACAAATAACAACACACACGCACAGAAACACATGATTCTGTGTAAAGTTACACATTCACCGATGAGACGTCCAGGGATCAGAACACATTGAACTGTTCGTGTGGGATTTGAACACAGAACACGAGGAATACGTTAAAATGATCATGTGTTATCTTTTTAAACCGTATTAATCTTCTGCCAGCACAAGCACCTTGTTCCCGTCAGCGTAGGTTTGTGCTGAACTCCAGGAGAGTGCATGTGACACGACCCCCGTGGAACCAAACGTCCTCGGAGACGTTCTGCGTCAGGCGCCGGTTTTACCTCCTCGGCCTTTTACTGGCGTCGGAATTTCAGGAGGCTGAAGTGGAAACTACAACAATGCTCTCTCTTGTCGAAGTGGCCTTTCCCAACACAAGGCCTCTGTCGCCTCTGCTCCGTGTGGAATGTCCCCCCCCGTGGAATGAAGGGGGACAGCGACAGAGACAAAGACAAAGACAGAATAAAGAGAGAGAGAGGAAGGAAAGAATCCATGAAGGAGAGGACAGATGGAGAGATGGAGATGTGCCAATAAGGGTTCATAGAACTCACACTGTAAATAAAGATGGACGACATGACGGCTTCCAAAAGTGAAGCCAAACCATCTGGATCGCCCCCTGGTGGCTCACTGCAGTACAGGTCATAAGCCTCCTCCGTGTTAGCAGATGGGACAAACTAAAAAACTCAAAGTAGACGTTAAATAAACGTGTAAAGATGTTTCTGTCATTTCAGTTCTCATCTCTCTGATGTTTGTTCACGTGTTTCTGATCAGTTTGGTTTGAATCAGTTATTTGATGATATAAAAACAGGCTGAGACGTGAGATGATTGACAGCTGAGACTGACTCCTGATTGGTCAAGCCCATGTGGGCGGGACCTTGATACTGACTAACACTTCCTGTCAGTAACAGTTCCACCTCGTCGTCGCTCAGAGAAAAGAAATCCCTGCTCTGACTTTACAGTATCTTCTGTAACTAAGCAACCAACTACAGAGACAATCTACTTCCTGTTTACACCACATGACCAGTGTAGGTGAATGGTCATGTGACGTGTGTGTTCAGGTGTGTTGGTGTGGACGGAGGTTGAGTTTTAAAATGTACAGTATCAGTGTGGATGTGGAGCAGGACGGAGGTCTGAGGGTGGAGACAGACAGGAAGTCAGCTGGTGGTGTGGATGTGGAGCAGGACGGAGGTCTGAGGGTGGAGACAGACAGGAAGTCAGCTGGTGGTGTGGATGTGGAGCAGGACAGAGGTCTGAGGGTGGAGACAGACAGGAAGTCAGCTGGTGGTGTGGATGTGGAGCAGGACGGAGGTCTGAAGGTGGAGACAGACAGGAAGTCAGCTGGTGGTGTGGATGTGGAGCAGGACAGGTCTGAGGGTGGAGACAGACAGGAAGTCAGCTGGTGGTGTGGATGTGGAGCAGGACGGAGGTCTGATGGTGGAGACAGACAGGAAGTCAGCTGGTGGTGTGGATGTGGAGCAGGACGGAGGTCTGAGGGTGGAGACAGACAGGAAGTCAGCTGGTGGTGTGGATGTGGAGCAGGACGGAGGTCTGAGGGTGGAGACAGACAGGAAGTCAGCTGGTGGTGTGGATGTGGAGCAGGACGGAGGTCTGAAGGTGGAGACAGACAGGAAGTCAGCTGGTGGTGTGGATGTGGAGCAGGACGGAGGTCTGAAGGTGGAGACAGACAGGAAGTCAGCTGGTGGTGTGGATGTGGAGCAGGACGGAGGTCTGAGGTGGGAGACAGACAGGAAGTCAGCTGGTGGTGTGGATGTGGAGCAGGACGGAGGTCTGAGGTGGGGAGACAGACAGGAAGTCAGCTGGTGGTGTGGATGTGGAGCAGGACGGAGGTCTGAGGGTGGAGACAGACAGGAAGTCAGCTGGTGGTGTGGATGTGGAGCAGGACGGAGGTCTGAGGGTGGAGACAGACAGGAAGTCAGCTGGTGGTGTGGATGTGGAGCAGGACGGAGGTCTGAGGGTGGAGACAGACAGGAAGTCAGCTGGTGGTGTGGATGTGGAGCAGGACGGAGGTCTGAGGGTGGAGACAGACAGGAAGTCAGCTGGTGGTGTGGATGTGGAGCAGGACGGAGGTCTGAGGGTGGAGACAGACAGGAAGTCAGCTGGTGGTGTGGATGTGGAGCAGGACGGAGGTCTGAGGGTGGAGACAGACAGGAAGTCAGCTGGTGGTGTGGATGTGGAGCAGGACGGAGGTCTGATGGTGGAGACAGACAGGAAGTCAGCTGGTGGTGTGGATGTGGAGCAGGACGGAGGTCTGATGGTGGAGACAGACAGGAAGTCAGCTGGTGGTGTGGATGTGGAGCAGGACGGAGGTCTGAGGGTGGAGACAGACAGGAAGTCAGCTGGTGGTGTGGATGTGGAGCAGGACGGAGGTCTGAGGGTGGAGACAGACAGGAAGTCAGCTGGTGGTGTGGATGTGGAGCAGGACGGAGGTCTGAGGGTGGAGACAGACAGGAAGTCAGCTGGTGGTGTGGATGTGGAGCAGGACGGAGGTCTGAGGGTGGAGACAGACAGGAAGTCAGCTGGTGGTGTGGATGTGGAGCAGGACGGAGGTCTGAGGGTGGAGACAGACAGGAAGTCAGCTGGTGGTGTGGATGTGGAGCAGGACGGAGGTCTGATGGTGGAGACAGACAGGAAGTCAGCTGGTGGTGTGGATGTGGAGCAGGGGAGGTCTGAAGGTGGAACAGACAGGAAGTCAGCTGGTGGGTGGATGTGATGAGACAGAAGACAGAGGTCTGAGATGAACAAATCAGCTAGTGGTGTGGATGTGGAGAGCAGGACGGAGTCAAGTGGAGACAGACAGGAAGTCAGCTGGTGGTGTGATGTGTGAGCAGGACGACTGAGGGTGGAGACAGACAGGAAGTCAGCGGTGGATGTGGAGCTGGACGGAGGTCTGAAGGTGGGGACAGACAGGAAGTCAGCTGGTGGTGTGGATGTGGAGCAGGACGGAGGTCTGATGGTGGAGACAGACAGGAAGTCAGCTGGTGGTGTGGATGTGGAGCAGGACAGAGGTCTGATGGTGGAGACAGACAGGAAGTCAGCTGGTGGTGTGGATGTGGAGCAGGACGGAGGTCTGAGGTGGAGACAGACAGGAAGTCAGCTGGTGGTGTGGATGTGGAGCAGGACAGAGGTCTGAGGGTTGGAGACAGACAGGAAGTCAGCTGGTGGTGTGGATGTGGAGCAGGACGGAGGTCTGAAGGTGGAGACAGACAGGAAGTCAGCTGGTGGTGTGGATGTGGAGCAGGACGGAGGTCTGAGGGTGGAGACAGACAGGAAGTCAGCTGGTGGTGTGGATGTGGAGCAGGACGGAGGTCTGAGGGTGGAGACAGACAGGAAGTCAGCTGGTGGTGTGGATGTGGAGCAGGACAGAGGTCTGAGGGTGGAGACAGACAGGAAGTCAGCTGGTGGCTCAGTGTTGTGCCTTTAAGACATTAAGCCCAGTTTGACTTATGAGTGACAGGTTGAAGAAGGACTGGGATCGATCAGTGGGTTGATGCGCCCAGTGGACCATTAAACTGGGTGTCAGACACACGGCTCCTGCCAGCACAAGTTTCACCACATCACAATTTACTGCAGGCCTCCCCCCCGAGCACTCCCATAAAACACCCTGAGCCTTTGTTGTGCAGGCAGACCTTTGACTGGAGAGCAGGGGGGACAAAAGACACAGAGAAGATACCATCAGAGCAATGATGCAAAAATCATCAATCATTTATCAGACTTTTCATACGGTGAAATGAATCTGAGCAATAAGAGGACAACACATGATGTAGGTTAGTTATCTATATATTTACTATATAACTCTGTAGAATGTATCATGGATGAACACAGTGACCTTCTGGGAACCTGTGGGGTGTGGAAGAAAAGGAGAACAACAGGAGAACATCAGGAGAACATCAGGAGAACATCAGGAGAACAACAGAAGAACATCAGGAGAACAACAGGAGAACAACAGGAGAACAACAGGAGAACATCAGGAGAACATCAGGAGAACAACAGGAGAACAACAGGAGAACATCAGGAGAACAACAGGAGAACATCAGGAGAACAACAGGAGAACAACAGGAGAACATCAGGAGAACATCAGGAGAACAACAGGAGAACATCAGGAGAACAACAGGAGAACATCAGGAGAACATCAGGAGAACAACAGAGAACAACAGGAAACAAGAGAACATCAGGAGAACATCAGGAGAACATCAGGAGAACAACAGGAGAACAACAGGAGAACAACAGGAGAACATCAGGAGAACATCAGGAGAACATCAGGAGAACAACAGAGAACAACAGGAGAACAACAGGAGAACATCAGGAGAACAACAGGAGAACAAGAGAACAACAGGAGAACAACAAGAGAACATCAGAACAACAAGAGGAGAACAACAGGAGAACAACAGGAGAACATCAGGAGAACAACAGGAGAACAACAGGAGAACAACAGGAGAACATCAGGAGAACATCAGGAGAACATCAGGAGAACAGAGAGAGAGACAGAGAGAGACAGAGAGAGAGACATCAGCCGTCGTACACTCAGCTCTATTATCACCTGTCAAAAATACCTTGTCCTTCTCATGAGATGCTATTCTCTCACACACCACACACGCACACACACACACACACACACACACACACACACACACACACACACACACACACACTCACACACTTTTTATTGAACACATTTTATTTTATTTACAGTTTTGTCACATTCGTCTCAAGTTGACTTTTTAACAAAGTTTACAGCTGCAATAAATGTCGTCTCTTAGAAAACCAAAGTAAAACAACACTAAACACATGAAAACGCTCCGAGAATAAATAATAAGAATAAACGATGAACAGATTAAAAACAACATGTGATCTCCACTCGCTCTCTGTGGAGATACGACTACAATCCTTCATCTGAGTAAAAACCACCACGATGTAAAACGTGCATCATGAAAATGTGACTTCAAACTGGATAAAAAGTCACTGTGTGTGTGTGTGTGTGTGTGTGTGTGTGTGTGTGTGTGTGTGTGTGTGTGTGTGTGTGTGTGTGTGTGTGTGTGTGTGTGTATCTTCCTCTCTACTTACATGTTCTTCAGCTCTCATCCATAATTATATTTCATGTTTGTTTTTCTTTTTGAACTTATATGAGCATGTTCGGCTGTGATGTCGATAACACATTTAGTTTACCTCTTCTTGAACCGTGCACATCTCTACTGTGTGTGTGTGTGTGTGTGTGTGTGTGTGTGTGTGTGTGTGTGTGTGCGGGGTAAGTAGGCCACCTGATCCCCTGCTGAATAATTGATGTCCAGTCAGAGGGGGAGAGAGAGAGCAATGCTGATGATGGCGAGATGACAGGACGACAGACAGCGTGAAAAGGAAGAGATGTATTTTAAAAGCATGGCATGCTGCCTGTAGAGAGAGGGGGAAGGTGTGAAAAGAGACATTAACGAGATATTAGACCCAGAAGAACGGAGAGAACTTCCTCTTCATCTGACTCGTATTCCCACAATGCATCTGTCCTCCTGCTGAAGTCCAACTGACTCATCTCAGTCACAACGATATTTATCCACATCACTGTTACCTCACTGTCAGCTTGACCTACGGGCTGCGTCTACCTGTACTGGACTCTGATTGGTTCGTAGACGGCGTCTGACGTGGGCGTGTGGTCAGTTGGGGGTAGTCTCGGGGAGGAAAGCGTTCACACCTGATGTTTCGGTTCAGACTGAAGAGTCTGAAGCTCTGAACCAACTGAGACTCGTCATGTTTCTCTCTCCTCTTCTCTTCCATTTCGTTCTCTCAATTCTCTTTAATAGTTTCCCTGCCGCTCCTCTGCTGTTCTTCACCTCCTCGGATCCTCCCTCGTTTACCCCCCCCCCTCCTGTCGGGTCTGTTTCCTCACAGCTCCTCCTGTGCTCTGCCTCCTTCCTCTCCTCTTTTCTGTTTTCCATCCATCAAAGAGCAGAGACGACCTCTCACTCGTGTCCTCGTCCCTCCTCTGCTGTTTCCTCTTTATCTCTGTCGCTCGCTGCAGATTGACTTCACATTGTTGTTCCTCTTTCTTTGCCTCATCCGACTTCTCCATCCTCTCCTCTCATTTTCTATCACTCTTCTTCCCACCCCCCTCCTCATCGACTCCCTTTCTTTTGTTTTCACACTTCATCTCCGTCTTCTTTTGTTCAACTTTACCGAGTTCTGATCATGTTTGTCCTTCCCTCCTTGACCTGCCTTCTTTTCTTTAGTTTATTTCACCATAAAAAACATCTTCCGTCGTTTCTTTCTCCTTCTCCGTGTTCGTTTGTCTCATTTTGTCTTTGCAGAACTTTCTGAATCTGCTCACTTTCTGCCTCCTCACATGCAGCATGTCCTCCCTCTCTTATTCATACATGGAGGCTTCAGCTTCCACTCTCCTGTCACTTTTTCTAATCTCTTTAATTCACTCTTTCCCTCTTTCTGTCAACCTCCGTCTCTCCTTAGCGTTTCTCAAAATTCTTTTTGTTCTCTAACAGCTCTGCCGTTCCTCCTCTGGCTGTCTCTCTCCACACCTCCGCTCATCATCCCTTCTCTTCGTGTACAGGCTCCGGTGAGACGTCGCTGTGCTCAACCCAAGCACATGAATGTTAACGCTGCTTCCTCTTAGCGTCTGTGGTGTGTGGGACGAGGGGAAGATCAAACCTGGGTGAAGCTCCTCTCGCTCTCGACCTCCAGGCTGTGCTGAGCACGAGGAAGAGAAGCTGTCGATGACAGAATAACTGAGGTGGATCTGTAGATGTTGTGTTAAGTGTTGAAATGGTTTTTAAATCTGAGACTGTGATCGAGTCCCTTTTGTTCGTATCTGTAACATCCCCTTATATCACTATATGTCGTGGAAATTGGGTCTTTTGATAAAAGAATAATGCAAAGAAAAAGATTGTATTTGTTTTTATGGGTTTAGTGCGATCGTTCTTCAAATGGAGCCTCGGAGAGATTCTGCCCCTCATCTTCTGCCACTGGGGGTCAAACCATAGATAAAGTAGATAAAGAGGAACAACACGTCTCAAACGCTGCCATCTTGCACCGATCATTTGGAGACAGAGTCTGTGCAGAAGCATTAAAGTATTGAGGCCCCGCCCATACACTCAACCAATCACAATTTCTCCCATGTGACGCTCGCTCTGCTGATGCTGCTGATTGATCAGTGACTTAACGAGTGACTCAGTCCGAGTCTGAGGAAAGTGAACGAGCAGGAGACCAGAAACGAGCCTTTGTTGGTTTTTAGAAACTTAAGAAAAACATAATCCATGTTTACATTTCCACCCACCGACACAAACCTTTGTTAAAGGATTAAAGTCATTTACAGTTTCAACCAGCAGCAGCAGAACTCTGTGAACAGACGTCCTGCAGGTTCCTTCTCACTGGTCCTGGACCTGCTGCACGTGACCCAACACAGGGACCCTCTGAATATTACACACATCTTTTACCCTGCGGGGAATCTTGGATCAGCAGTGTGTTGACTCAGGGAACATTTACTGTCAGACTCGTGGTGTCGAGGATCCTCTGATACTCGCTCTCGACCAATCAGGAACGACCTGCTACTACTGCTACTAATAATAATAATAATAATAACACATTGGCTTTGAACAAAGAACAATCAAAAGTCTTAGTTCACAAGTCTTATGTTGTTCTTTGATAATTTGTGATTAACATGTTGAGCTAAACTTCACCATCTGCTGGACAACCCCATACCTGAGTGGCAGCTTCCTATTGGCTGAGTGGCAGCTTCCTATTGGCTGAGGGGCTCTTCAACCATTGTTTGATGTGTTTGACTCCCTGACGTAGGTTTGATGCTGGAACACGTCGGAGCTTTGTTCTTTAAGGTCCACATGACCGTGCTGTGACAAAGAGAGTGAAAAGAGAGTTTGGTTTGGTCCATGTCCCATCTACTAACATGGAGGAGGAGGGGTTTATGACCTATACTGCAGCCAGACACCAGGGGGCGATCCAGACACATTTCATGTCGGTCATCATTTTTTACAGCTTATGGTAAAATCTGTAACGTAACACGAGCCCGTCCACTTCCGAATTACCCCGTTGTTCCACATTTGGCTGCAGTTCACCTAGGGGGCAGTAGCGAGTCTCTGGTCGGGAAACGAGGGGCGTGGTTTAGAACGAGGATTTGACAGAGCTGACTTTGTGAAGAAGGTGCATTTGAACTAAGATGGCGTCCGAAATAATAAGTGTCTGACCGATTCTTCCTTTAAACACTAAAGTCACATTAACAAATCGCTCGTGGCCAAATGTTGTCCACACCTGAACTCAGTCTTTCTCTCAGAAGCTCGACATGAAACTCCTCAAGTGTGAACGATGCATCTTTGTAAGCGTCGGGGGAAACGGGAGCAGCGTCAGTGTTCAACAATAACACAGTGAGACATCCATCACAGAGGAGAACACAGCCCTGACACAAGATGTTGAACTTTAAGTGCGAGACACGACGGGACCGGAATAATCTTCCTGTCATGATTAATCACTTCCACTAATTGCTCTCTCAACCTACAAGTGTAATCTACAGCCCGAGCTCAACAGGTTGGGTCGTCTCCTCCGAGGGCGGCGGGGGGGCGTCCTGACAAATGGAGGAAATCACAAACTGAATCACAAACTGAGAGAGACTCGTGACGACGGATGATGATGAGGAGGATGACGACGAAGAGGTTATGACTATTCAGAGGTGGATTATTCCTTCAAGTGTCCCAGAGACATGTGGAGTTTTTAATGTCAGGGCTTCTTAGAATTGGGATTTGTCTCATCCATTGAGACGCAGTGACGCGTGGGACTCTGATTTCCACACATGGAAATGAAACCCATTGAAAAAGTCTCATTATCCACAACAGCCTCGTTTGGTCTTTTTACGAGGAAACGTTACATAAAACAAATAATAGATTATGATCCTAATGATGGTTGGAACGAGGAGATTAAATCGTGTGGACCAGAGTCCGGAACATGAGACAAATCTCTGTACATTTCACATCCTGACACGTACACGGACTAAACAGACAGATATATAATGTTCCAAAGTAAAAACAATAAGTGTTTTAATTATCTGAACTTGTCAGGCTTCTCACAGAAATCATTCCTCCTCATTTGAAATCCCTCGCAATTTCATACATTTGTTCTAAGTATGATTGTCACATAATAAGACTGTTTGGGCAATTACCGCAGCTTTCATAGGGGAATTACTTTTGCACGTCATTAAAACCGAGCAGAGAAAATAATTGTGTCTTTTTTTCCTCAACGGTCCCTTTTCTCTAAGAATCTGTCTCACGTGCACATTGCAACGCAGATGCATGTGCACGCACACACACACACACACCCATAGAAATGTATTTGAAATTGCAAATAGCTAAGAAGCGTAAGCCTCTTGCGTCTCTGGGGAGACGAGACTTGGATTCAAGGTTCTCTCTTTGAAAAACAATACGCTTATTATGGCATTTTGCCTGCGGGGGAAATTGCTTCCTCCTCTCACTCTCTGCTCTGCGCTCCCTGCATTTGGCAAAGATGATTTAAGGGCTTGTTTAACACAGTCAGAAGCATCTTTGCCTCGCAGAGCACATGTTGTGTGTGCACGTCTGTGTGTGTGCACGCGCAGGGATTGTATGGGTTTATGTCGGAGTGTGTGTGTGTGTGTGTTTTGCTGCAGTGTTAAATACATCTTCCTCACTCGAGCCTGTGTGAGTGTTTCCTTGCGTCTCGATGGTGAACAATGTGAATTAAACCTCCTCTGAAGACACGAGCAAAGCGTTCAGTGAGGATATAACCTTTGTCCGCCACTGTTCTCCTCCTCCTCTCTGCTGAGGGAAGCTGTTTCCCTGTATTTGCATTCCAGCGGAAATGAAAAAGAGCACAGACGCCACCAGCAAACACGTTTCAGGTCCGACCTGCTGCAGGAAGCCTCCTCACCAGACATTAAGAACATCAATCCTCCCCGACCTCACATCTCGTTTCATCCGAAGCTTTCAGAGCTGCTTCTTGTAGATTTGACATTTGAACATGTTTCACCATGTTACAGTAATAAAGTCCACCTGAAGGAAACAGCAGGTAAACTGAATCTTTCTGTCATAACAAGACCAAGGTCAGTGTGACTCTAAATACAGATCAACACAAGCTGCTCAATGTGGGAACTGTTGAGTTCCTCTGTAACTAATCAGGATGTAAAGTCCCTTCAGATAACGTTTGTTAGGAAAGAGAAAGAAATGAATTGATTCAAAGAGGTTTTTCATTTCAGGTCCTAATCTCACGGATGTTTCTTCATGTTTCTGATCAGTTTGGTTTGAATTAGTTATTTGATTATTTAAAAAACAAGCTGAGGCTGACTCCTGATTGGTGGAGAAAGTGGGCGGTGCCTCGATGCCACAGCTCCGCCCCTGCACAGACTGTAAATGACGTGATCGGAGCAAGATGGCAGCGTTTGAGTCGGAGGTATTTGAGCTTCATTCCTGGATCGATCGGAGCTGAATGACTTCTCGTCTCAGCTCATTGTCGTCGCTGCCTAATTGTGTGTTTCTCAAACAGCTTCAGGTGTTTCACCAGCAGCACCGGAGCTGCCTCTCATTTGCATGAGGAGCAGCAGACAGATTGTGATCAGATTCGTGATCCAGCCAAGTGAGACGCATACATCAGCATGAGACTGAAGGAAAGAGCATTAAATGTGGATTTTACCCTGATGTGAGACACTTGAAATAAAAAGCAGGGTCTTATCGGGACGTAGCCGCCACCAGACGACATGTAACTGTTCCCCACTGAACACTAGAGACCGATTCTACCATGGAAACATCCAACACGTGCGACCATGACAGCTCTCAGGATGTTTCACACTAACTTCAGATGCTCTGATGGACTGATGGAGCTTCTGACGCGTGCACTTCATTATTGATTATACCTTTTTTCACACAAACACAGATGTCCCAAAATACTGTGAAAATACTAAATGCTGCTCGTTTGGATTCTAAGAAAGTGTCTGAGAAACTCATACTGTCTCAGCCGAGGTTTGTGTCAAGTGTCTTTGACCTGGTTAAACAGGAAACATGTAGTGGGGGGTGTCTCAATCAGCAGTGAGGGATGATGGGAGTTGAGGTCTTCTCCTGGTTCGGATTCCCTCAGTGTTGATGGTCCAGGAGGTTCTTATCACAGGTCTGGTTGATTTAAAAGTTGCAGATTGAACCTTTAATTCAGACGATGGTTTAAATGAAGGACCCTGAGTCGAACCGTCTTCACCACGGTTCTTCCTGCTGCGCCCTGTGAGGTCACCTCTCCACAGCTCCGCAGGCTCCTTTACCTGCAGGGTGGGCGAGGGAGGCAGATATATAGAGAGGGTAATTGAGGGCAGACCCCCCCTGTCCTCAGGACCCTCTCTGCCCGCCGCACATCTTATTAAAGCAAAGAGGACGTTAGATCATCATTACTCCTGTATGATTTACTCCAGTGTAATAAACGGAGAATAGCTCTGTCATAGGTCTGAGTCTGTTCTCTGGAAATGATCTGGAATAAATCATAGTTTAAAGAAGTGAGAGGAGTCATGGAGGCCGACGCAGGTTCACACCACAGACTGTGAATAAAGATCACACAACATGAGTGTGTGTGTCTGTTTGGTTTTAATCAGTTATTTGATCATAGAAAACCGGCTGAGACGTCCTGATTGACAGCTGACACTGACTGACTGGTCGAGCAGGACGGGGCCTCGACACCACGGCAGCGCTTGTACTCGTTTGAGGAAGTGGAGGCGTGTCGTCACAGATGCAGCCAGTTCACCAGGATGCTCCAGACCTTCCTCTCCCCAGCTCTTCCTGGTTGAACCTGAGTCGCTCCTAGGCCTGATGGGATATGTAGTCCCTCCTGTGAGTTCTGGATCCGGTTGGTAGTTCCTGGGAAACCTCCAGTGGAAGGACAGGATATCTCCTCTACTCCGAGCTCCCTCCAGATCTCTGAACATCGTCTCTCTGAGGCTGAGAAAACTCATTTCAGTGGTTTGTATGTACGGTTCTTTGGGTCACTACCCATGACCACTGGTGAGCGGGAACATACATCGACTGCTGTATCCAAAGCTTCTTCTTCACGGTCCAGTACAACCCCTTCATTACAGCGGACACTGACCTGCCTGCTCATCTCTCCTCGTGAAACCTGAGATACTGAAGCTCCTCCACCAGCCTGGACACACGGCCTCGGACTCAAAGGTGCTGATTCTCATCTCCGCTCAGTGACCACTGGAGGTCGAGATCTGATGAAACCATCAGGACGTCATCGTCTGCTCAAGGCTTTCACATCTCTGCCCTCTGTTGTAAAGACACCAGACAAATGAGAGTAAAACACACTGAGGGAAACTCAGACCCTGAAACGACGGAAGGGAATTCACCAATAATGAAAGTGTGTTGAGTTTATTTGCATCGTGTTGAAGCAGAATGGAAAAGATGTGAAACAGAAGTAAAACAACACAAACGTCTGCAGCTCCGTTCGCTCTGATTTCCACTTTCACATTTTAATGCTTTTCAAGCATCTAGATTCTGTAATGATGGCGATTAGCTGCAGAACCAGCAGCTGCAGAAGCACCCAGGACCCGTTAGGAGCAAATTGAAATCTGAGTGGTTAAATCACTTCAGCAGTTGATCAGAGACACAGAGCATCTTCATGTTATGTTCCTGTAAAGACATGAATCCATTCATCCGTCCAGCGTGTCCAACGGAACTCCAGGGACGCATGAGCCCCCATGACCACCTGACGCTGCTCTGACGCTCTTAAAGAAACAGGACGGATCCGGATCCTTTTCACTCGTTTTGTTCAGAGGAAGATTCCGTCACTCACTCGTCGGTCATGTGACGTGTTTACGTTCAAAATGCTAATTTAATCTCAATCCAGTGACACAGAGATTCATCATGTGATTATGAATCCACTGCAGCGGTTAAATCACATCAGGATTCAAACGTCACATGAAAACGTTTTATCAAACTTTCATAAATGCTTAAAGCAAACAGGCAGAACATTAATAACTGATAGATAAATACAACATTAAAAGCTCAGAAACTATTATAAAAATAAATGTAATTATTCATTAATAAATTGATTTTTCAGTTTTATTTTGTTTTATTTCCTTTATTCATTTCCCTTTGCAGTTTCCCCATTTTAATTATAACTCTTGGATTTATGCATTTTACATTTCTTTATGCTAATGAGTCGTTCAACGTGCACGAAGAGTCCAGAGATTGTCCGACTGACTCAATACACATTTATACTGATTTGGCATTTTATAAATAAAAGAATGTCTACATTTAATATTATTTCTAATACATGTATTCGCCTCTTAATTTATCTACTGAGCCATTTATTTATTTCTCTTTTATTTTCCACAGTTTCCTGTCGAGAACAAAACACACGTTCACATCTCTGAAACATTCTTTAGTGTCAAAATGTTCTTTCCCGCGTTAAACGTCTTTTTCTCTCAGATGGTTTCTGAAGCAGTTTGTCACCGAGGCTCATTCATCCGTCTTCCATTAGTCCTGCAGTTACCATGGCAGCCTGTCGCTGATCGGACAGAACAATGGCCTGTGTGGTTGTTTCTCACCAGAGTTCAACAGCCTCAGTAAATCAGTGGAGATTAAAGAATGAAACCAATAGTTTTAAAACATCATTCGATTGATATGAGAAGTAAGGAAGCAGCACACGAGTCCCACCGGCTGTGATGCAACACTTACACGTTCGTGCATCTAATCAATAGAGAAGAAAATCCTGAGAGGAAGAGCTGAGAGTCTTTCTCACGACCTTGAGTTTTTTAAAATGCATCTGTATCGTAGACATTCACGGACGCAGTGGAAACTACACTCGCAAAAATATTAAGAGATGATTTTATACTTTCAGTCATTTTGCATCAATCGTTTTCTCTTGTTTTTATTAGTATTCGTCCGTCAGAGGAAGTCGAGCCCGTCACTTCGTCTCTGACGAGGTTTCCTGTGTTTAAACGTCACCGTGACGTCACCTTCAGTTCGTCAGCTGCTGCTCTGGAGCCTCAGTTTCACATCCTGTTCAGCCATCTTGGTTTTTTAAACCAGAAGTAACCATATTTGGAGGAGTGGGGGGTGGAGCCTGACTGAGAGCTCAAGGACACTCCCACTTGTACCCATTGGACGGTACTAGCTGTCAATCACACTGTGGTATCCCCCCCCCCTCCGGTGCTTTATGGTCTGTTTGACTCTAAATGATCATAATTCACTAAATGAACATCAGCTGTTTGAAGAAGACTTGAAACTAGAGACTGAGACAGAAACTCCTGAATGTTTCCTGACGTTATAAAGTGAGAAGTCACTTTCTATAGACTTCTATAGAAACTACCAGAGGAGTCGCCCCCTGCTGGTCACTACACAGAAGACAGGTTTCAAATACTTTTGTATCTGTAGGTTTTACGGCTGAACACAGAAACATACGAAGAAAAATACATAAACTAATAAATATTGTTTTAACTAATCTGTTAAAGTCACATTCATAATAATGAACACACATGTTTTATAAATGACCTTGGCTCAGTGAGGAAGAGGAGGAGGAAGAAGAGTTGGGTCTGTGTACAGGAGCCTGAATGTGAGGATGAGCTGTGAATCTGGGTCTCACATCTTTTCTCTTTTCTGGAAAACACACACACACACACACACACACACACACACACACACACACACACACACACACACACACACACACACACTATAAGAGCTGTACTGGTGTTTCTCGATGACACATCCCCACCTAGAGGTGATTAAAGTAATTACACCTCTCCTGTGTCCCCAGGTTTATCTGGAGACTGCAGGAGGAAGCACAAAGCAGATGTATTACACCGAGGTGTGTGTGTGTGTGTGTGTGTGTGTGTGTGTGTGTGTGTGTGTGTGTGTGTGTGTGTGTGTGTGTGTGTGTGTGTGTGTGTGTGTGTGTGTGTGTGTGTGTGTGCTAGTAACTTGTGTCAGTGTTAAGTGTTGGTGTGTAACGTGAGTGCAGCTCAGCAGCAGCAACACGCTGATACAACACGAGACCAGATCATAATGAGTCTGATCCTGGAGCAGCCGTGGAGTCCAGTGAATCTCAAACAAGCACCGGAGCAGCTTCATGAATCCAGATTCTCACCCTGATCTGGATCTTTGTTCGTCAGCAGGATTAAACTCATCAGACTTCCAGTAACTTGGAGGGATGAGGTTCAGGAACATTTAGTGTGCATCAGGATCAGGGAGCAGATCCAGGAACTTGTTTTTTATATCTCTTCTTGATCATGAGATAATAATATGAGTAATTCTTGGATCTGGATGAAATGAATCAGACACATTCAGAGGCCTGATGTTTACGAGTGCAGGTGATTTGGTGCAGTTTGATTCATAGAGGAACCGTTGATATCTACTGAGTGAGGCTCCAGGTTTCCTAAATCTGTTTTCACAGACTTTCATGAAACTCGGTCAAGAGAGAAATCAGACGCAGAAACTTTTAATCTCTTTTTTAACATTGTGAAATGTTCTCTGATTTCTCAGAGGATAGTTCAGGGATCTTAATGAAACACTCAGACGTCACAGGACTGATATCCCAGTGTGTGTGGAGTGTGTTGCAGATCAGAATAAAACTCCAGTGAGTTGAATTGTGGCGTCATAAGGAGACGTTTTAGTTTCAGTTATCCGACCATTTGTTTTTTTATATATATAAATTATAAGGTACATATGCTGGAATATGTCTTTTAATAGAGACGATATAGATCTTACACATCACTGTCTTTGTTCTCTGTGTTGAGGAACCTGCTCTCAGTGATGAAGGAACAGGGGGAACGTGTTCACTGCTCTTCCCGTTAAAGACGTTTACTTGAATTAAGTTTCATTCTTAAAGAAACAACTTATAAATGGATTTTTCTTTTTATTCCGTTGTATTATTTCTCCATCTCTCCTCCAACCTCCCATCCATCCCCTGTGGGTCAGGAGCTCCATATTATCTGGTCTTTCTCTAATGTTGATGCAGTGGAGGCAGAAAATACATCCCATAAAACCTTCATGGCTCCGGTGCCCCCGGTGGCCACAGCAGAACCCACGGTGTGACTGAGGGCTTCCTTCAAACAGACTCTGGCACAAGTCCACTGAGATAGTTAAATATCGTGGTGTGGAAGGATAAATCAGGTTCACAGAGCCACAGAGTTAACAACTGTTTTCTTTCCAACTTAAAGAAAATCTTTGCTGCTGCACCGGAGGAAACAGGTGAATGAGTTTCGCTGCTAATAAGCTTTAAATCAATGACCAGAGCCCCATCACAGGCAGTGGAGACGGATTCCAGATGAGACAGAATATCTTTGTCTCACCGCAGTCAAACATGAATGTGAATGATAATGACATTCAGAGAACCTGCAGAGAGCAGGAGGCAGATGTGTGGACGCTGTGCAGACGGAGAACATGTGTCCAGTTCCCATTGAACCCAGGGAGGATTCCACCAGGAGCAGGGAGGTGTCACCCGGCTCTGCTCCTGATTAACTATTTACAAGTTAAGATTAGAGAGCACATGAATTATTAACACAGAGCTGAGCCACAGAAAGAGGAGGTGAGAGAGGCAGGTGCTCGTGGAGGGAACGAGGGAGGAAGAGGGAGAGAAGGGGAAGAAGATGATAGTGCATTAGTGGGGGGGCAAGGAGGAACAATGAAGTCACAGGAAACAGGAGAAGAGACGACAGGCCTGCTGGGGAACCGAGCTGAGAGAAGAGAGAGAGGGACGGGAGCGTGGGGAAGAGTGAGAGAAAGAAGTGATCTGGGCTTAGAGCGGAGGAGGAGGAGGAGGAGGGAGGCGCAGGGAGAAGGACTCGCTGCTCCACAGGGACTCAGAGAGGAGGAGGAAGGTTTAACTGAGGAGACGCAGGACTGAGGGGGAAACACAGGGAAAGACAGAAGACCAAGGAAACTGGGAGACCGAAAGAATCAGTGGAGACATTTGATAACGAGGTTCAATATCACTCTGTCCTTTTAATAAAGATCATTTAGAGAAGGACGTCAGGGACAGAGATCGGTTTGTTCGTTTCAAAACTGTTTGGATGTTGTTTGTGTTTTTATGTCAAAGTCTGAGGAAGAGATTTTCTTTTCTGTTCCTCTGGAGTGATGATACAATCAACTTACACAAAGAGACACACACAGACACACACACACACACACAGACACACACACACAGACACACACACACACACACACACACACAGACACACACACACACAGACACACACACACACACACACACACACACACACACACACACACACACACACACACACACACACACACACACACACACACACACACACACACACACACCTCTTCTTAAGACTCAGTGTTCCAGAAGAAATCCTGTTGAAAATCTCGTGAATCATTTTCAGTCGGTCAGATAAAAACATCTCTGAGGGAGAATCTCACATTTATTTAATTATTTAACCTTCATTAAATCAGAAAAGTTCATCCAGGGACGAATCTTTATTCAGGATCAATAATTCACTGATTCTTAAATTCACTGAACACACGGACGTAGCTTCATAAACGATCTGATATCAGTGAGGAGCATCATCTGGCCTCCAGGACCGTTCTCCAGGGCCGATATCTAAAAGCTTTTTAACGTCTTGCCGATGTGATGCTTCTTGTCCCCGGTGGTGAAGATGAGTGTGACAGTGATGATGAGGAGCGTCACATTCACGACGAAGCAATAAACCAAATGATAAACAGGAAGAGAGAACAACTGTGGTTTCATTTAGTTCCCAGCAGAGGAATACGAGCACAGAGCAGTTGAGCTGCACACAGACGGGCTCACGCTGCAGATTGTTGGGCTGTGCTGTCAGCGGCGATGACGGTGATCATGGCGACGATAACGTCAAGCGTGACAGTGATTATGATGAAGAAGGCAATAACGCTCATGCCAATGGATGGAAGGAGCGTGAAGCAGGAGCGTGAGATAACGGTGGAGCGGAGATGAATGAATACAACGCAGTACTTCAAATAAACATCTTATAAGTTCTAATGCTGCACCTGATACTTGGAGAACGTGGAGACGGTGACTGCTCGTCAACACCAGATATATCACAACCTGCGGCGCTTCACGACCCCGTGTGGTGGAGACGTGCCACAGCGGAGTGTTTCCAGAACCAGACGTGGAGACGTTTCTCCGTGACGTGATGGATTGCCGGGATGCGTTGCACAGATATCCACAAAGCCCGGAGGATGAATCCTAATAACTTTGGCGATCCTCTGACTTACCCTCCGGCTCCACTGTGAGACTGACATTTGTGGATTTGAGTGAAATGTCTTAACGCCTGTGAGATGTATTGCTGTGGAATTTGGGTCAGACAGATGCAAATCTGCTTCAGGAGGAATTTGAACAACATCACTGCTCCCTGAGGTTTTCATCCCGGCTGTTTAATTGGTCCAATACTTTGCAGCAGGGTTTTTATGATTTTACAGATTTCCATGAGTCTCTGCCGAACTTCATGTCCGTCCATCCTGCTCATCTGGGGGATCTGGCAAAACAGGAGCGGACCGCCCACGTGCCACCACGTGGTCGATGTTCACATCCAAGCCGGCGTCGGCCCTGATCACCAAAACCTCTGGAATCTCTCTTTCCAAGTTGACGTCTTCGTCGGCCAAGTCATTTTCTCTTGTGGAGTCGCCTCCTGCTGGTCATTACACAGAATACAGTCTTCAGGCACCTCCACATTGGCTTCACTTTCCAGTCTACATTGTGTTGATGCTGGAGGAACTGCATCATGGGAACATTTAGCTTGTGGGTCATCTCAGGTGAAACAGCCGAGATGTCAATATGTGTTATTTCTTCTCCTCCTTCTTTCCTCCTCCCTGTCTCCTCCTCCCTGTTTCCTCCTCCCTGTTTCCTCCTCCCTGTCTCCTCCTCCCTGTCTCCTCCTCCCTGTTTCCTCCTCCCTGTTTCCTCCTCCCTGTCTCCTCCTCCCTGTCTCCTCCTCCCTGTTTCCTCCTCCCTGTCTCCTCCTCCCTGTTTCCTCCTCCCTGTCTCCTCCTCCCTGTCTCCTCCTCCCTGTCTCCTCCTCCCTGTCTCCTCCTCCCTGTTTCCTCCTCCCTGTTTCCTCCTCTCTGTTTCCTCCTCCCTGTTTCCTCCTCCCTGTTTCCTCCTCCCTGTCTCCTCCTCCCTGTCTCCTCCTCCCTGTCTCCTCCTCCCTGTCTCCTCCTCCCTGTCTCCTCCTCCCTGTCTCCTCCTCCCTGTCTCCTCCTCCCTGTCTCCTCCTCCCTGTTTCCGTGTGGTCACCAACCTTGACTCTTTGATTTAATCCATCGTTGGCTGATCACAGGCAGAAGCTCATCCTCGTGTGCATGCTTAGCGCAGCCATGCACACACACACTCGGCCTTGTGCAACACACACACACTCGGCCTTGTGCAACACACACACACCTACAGCACGGACGAAGACACACACTTCAAAGTGAATTGGGTCCAACGGAGCAGACACTTAACGGCTTCAGAGACCAAGAGGATGATCTGTTTCACAAGACAAACTTTTATCAAACTTCACAGTCTGATGTTTTCCACTTTCTCCCAAACGCAGACGTGAGGTGACAGGAAACGTTTGTTCACTTAAACACTTCCTGGATGTTGATGAAAGCGTCTTTTCATCTGCATCGCTCGTCTCAGTGCGACACGGAGACTGTGACTCACACTTTGAGATGTTGCAGCATCACGAGTCCTGATGTCCTGAGATACAAGAACTAAGACGTGCACATGAACCGATTACACTGGTGTCTCATCTGTCGAGGCTGAGATGTCGTCCTCTCTCTCTCAGGGGAAAAGAATTCATCCACAGAAGAGGAAGAAATGAAATCTGGCTCAGAGAGGTTTCACTGGAAATGATGACTTTAATGATAATGAGCTTTAGTGTAATAATCTCTTAATAATATATGATTTTAGCTGGAAACAGGTCGAGAGCAGCTCACAGCGTTAAAATGTAAAACCAGAAGTCATGAGAACAATTTATTAGAACAAATCCATTTTAAATCCTCGTAACTTGCACCGGGTGTGAACACGTGGCCCGAGGTGTTCAGAGCCGAGCCCAGACCTCAGACTCCACCGGGGACAACTGGCCCACGGCTCACTGGAAATCCACTGATTTCACTGGGAAACTAACTGTGAGAAAAACACATGAATACCGATGTGAGCCGATATGCAGCGAGGCACGCTGGGTCCCGTGGAGCTCGGCCCAGCTGCAGCTCT
>NC_061485.1:1071847-1081847 GCF_022539355.2 Hippoglossus stenolepis
GATGGTTAGTACCTTTGCCTGTGTTTTCTGTTTTCTATAAGAAAAGTCCTTTAATAAGAGGAATCGTGTGTTTCGAGTTTAAACTTCACCTTCATCGAATGAAAGAGAAAGAAAGAGAAAGAATTAAAGAAAGAAAGAGAAAGAATTAAAGAAAGAGAAAGAATTAAAGAAAGAGAAAGAATTAAAGCAGGATCAAATTAAAAGACAGGAAAACGTCCTTTAATCAACCCACTGACAAACTGAAGCTCTGAACACTAACTGCTTTATTTCCTCCAACAATCAATGACACTGTTTCTAATTGGACGAAGGAGCACTCCCTCCTCCCCCTCCTCTCCTCCTCTCCTCCCTCCTCCTCCTCCCTCCTCCTCTCTGGTTTATTGTCACTGACAGTCGGATTATTCCCTCACAGCAGCAGCAGCAGCCTGCTCCTCTTCATCCTCCTCTTCGTCCCACAATGCGGACCCCACCTCAGGATCTATAACATCTCCTCCTCCACGCTGCGTCTCTCCTCCTCCTCCTCCTTCTTCTCCTTCTCCTTCTTCCTCCCGGTAAGAGAATCTGTTCATCGTGTGTGAACATGTGCGGGTCTGATGAAGCGCAGGAGGGAGTTTAAACTGCTGCTGTGTGTGTGTGTGTGTGTGAGAGAGAGAGGGTGAGTTGTGTAGTTACAGTTGTTGTGTTGTTGTTGTCTCAGTGTGTGAGAGAGTGTGAGTTTTAACTTCAGAGGAACTGATTCTGTGCGTAATTAACGCGCCGCGACGTGCGCGCTGCTGCTGGAGGATCAGTGACTGAACAATGTGTCTGTGCGCGTGTCACTTCGTTCACGAGCGTCTCCATTCACACACACACACACACGCACACGCACACATACAAGCGCACGCCGGGTCCAGGCTGAGCGTCTGGATGATGGCTGAGTTTTTATGACGAGAAATTGAATTACACACCACTCTTGTCCCTGAACTAAGTGTCCCCCGTGGCTGCGGCCCTCGGGGCCCCTGGGACCACTCTGACACCCCCACACCCCAAACTCCACCCCCCTCCCTCATCTCTTAAAATGTGGGTGACATATGTCTCCTTCGTCTCCAAGCCTGGTCTTTGGAGACTGGATCCAAACTGGTGGACCTTCTGTGTGTGTGTGTGTGTGTCTGTGTGTGTGTGTGTGTGTGTGTGTGTGTGTGTGTTCTGTGTGTGTGTGTGTGTGTGTGTGTGTGTGTGTGTGTGTGTGTGTGTGTGTGTGTGTGTGTGTGTGTGTGTGTGTGTGTGTGTGTGTACAAGATGATGAATGAATTCAGATCTACACAGTTTCTTCTTAATAAACTAGGATCAGTCAAAACTTTTTCCACAAACAAGTTTTCTTGATTGTTGTTAAAATGCAGATTTAAAAAAATTGACACCAAATTTCCTCTAGTTCTTGATTTGGAAGAAAACTGAAAATGTTTCCTTTATCAAGAATATTCTTTTTTTGAATGAACCATGAAGCAGGATGTGACAAACTGAAAATGAACAAGAGCAGCTTCCGCGCTGGTGAATGTGAAGCTCAGCAGGTCGTCACGGTGATAACAGACAGCTAGCATCGTTAGCATCGTTAGCATCGTTAGCATAGCTGAGCTGCAGAGTTTCAAGTCACCGGCGTGTTCATGACGTTCATCAGAGCTGATAACAGAGTCATGTGACCCGGGAATACGGACACGGTCACACGTGCTAATGTCGCAGGTCAAAGTGGAATTCTTGTATTTGATTGGCTGATTGGAAGTGAACGTGTCCTGTGGTGGATTCTTCACTGAACAGTGACACGTTCAAACGCCGGACGTTTAGCTTCAGAGTGTCACAGGGCTTCGTTGGCTCTGGTTTGTGGGTGTGTCCGAGGTGTCGTCCAATCAGAAGTGACGGATACACCTCTGTATTGAAGAGACATTCCTACATCAACTGAAGGGGTTCGGGTTGTGTTTGTATTTGATGATAAAGATCTTTGATTGATTCATGTTCAATGTGAAGTGATTCAATGAGACTGGAACGAGTTGGACTTCCTCAGCTGCTGTTTCACGTTCAATGTTTCATTTCATGTTTCTGAGCTCAGATGAAAACGAGCTTTTTAAGATAAAGAACATTTCTGCAGTGGAGAAAATTCAGCAGTTAATATATCCGAGTTTAAATCTGTATAGAATCTACAGATCGGTTGGAAGTGCACCTCACTCATCTGCACATCAAAGGCTGAATCTCAACCAACCACATCAAACACTGATGCTGCCCCCTGCCACCAGCTTTAAAAAGCAGAGTTTAATCTGGGCTCTGTTGTTGGGTTGGTGGGCTGATTGTGCACATGGGAGGGGCTGCGTGTTTGTGTGTGTGTGCGAGGGGCGGGCAATTTAGGAAGCATACTTACATTTCAAAGTAATGGTCTATTTATAGGGCAGAGAAACGGGCGAGCGAGCGAGGCAGCGAGCAAGGCAGCGGGTGGAGGGGTGGGGGGGTCCGGTGCCTATGGCCTGTTGTTGTGGCATCAAGGAATGCACCAGTGGTTGTTGTGATAAGGAGTCGAGGGGTTGTAGGCACGACTGTACTGCTTCCTGACCACGCGACACACACACACACACACACACACACACACACACACACACACACACACACACACACACACACACACACAAAGACTGAGTGCCAACACATGCACATAAAACACACACGAACTGGAATATCTGCAGACACACACACACACATACAGCTCCACACACTTTGACTACACACTGTGGATAAAGACCAACACACAACAGTGCACCAACGTGCACAGGCACACATGCACACTTTTTGGGATTAATGCTAATTTATGCTGTTTTCGTCAACACTGGAGTTCAAAGATGTTACTGAGCTCTGAGCCCTAAAGCTGGGAAATGCAGCATGGCTGATTGTGTGTGTGTGTGTGTGTGTGTGTGTGTGTGTGTGTGTGTGTGTGTGTGTGTGTGTGTGTGTGTGTGTGTGTGTGTGTGTGTGTGTGTGTGTAATGAACTATAGATAGCAGGCTTCTCTTTAAACTTGTGTGTGTGTGTGTGTGTGTGTGTGTGTGTGTGTGTGTGATCATCAAAGACTCAGATATTGATCACAGTCCTCGTGCACGGCGTCCGCGGCCTGAGGCGACCATGTGACTTCTTGGATGCTCAACACATTACCCGGGCCTGTTTCTGAGGAAGCTCCATGTGAACCTGTGTGAACTGGGTTGTGCTGCGTGTTGTGTGTAACGTGTCGCACACGCCTGCTGCGCCACGAGACTCCAGATAACGACCTGATCCTTGGTTCTGACTGATTCGATCTCCTTCGGTCCCGGGGGCGGGGACGAGGGAGGAACCTGAGAGACGGCCGGGACCTGGATGTGTAGACGAGGCTTGTGTCGCTCTGATGAGCAGCTTGTTCTGTATCCCTAACTTTAAATAAGATATAATCAATATTTGTTTTTTAACAAAGATCGTGTTTCACTTGATGAAACAGAAACATGTGACTCTGCAGCTCCTTCAGAACTTCTCCTCACACGATGTCCTCATAAACCACTTTCAGGCTCCGGAGCTTGAGTGAGAATCATCAGTGAATCTTCAGACACTGAGGTTATTTTTACATTTGGTTGATTCCTCAGCTGTTATTTACATTTTCCAGGTGATTGGTTATTTTGGTTTTAACGCTTCACGTTAAATTCTTAAATAGGAAAAGAATATATAAATGTTCAGAGGCATTAATCTACACGTCCATATAACATATTCCAATATTTAATATCTACTAAATGTGCTGTGAACTCTCTCAGTTTGAAGTGAGGTGAACATTAATCTGCTGCATGAACCAGAATCTGTCACACCGAGTTGTTGAGTGTTTTTAATGAGGCTGGTGTCACAGCAGGGGTCCCACAGGAAGTGCTTCTTCATTTTTCATCTTGTAGAAACGCTCAGAGGTGAGACTGTGGTTTTTAAACAAATCCACCACGTTTTAAACCGCACAGCTTCACGCTCGCCTCACGCTCGCCTCACGCTGCCTCACGCGCTGCTCACGCCGCCTCACGCTCGCTTCACGTGCGGCTTCACGGGCGCCTCACGCTCGCTTCACAGGCGGCTTCACGCTCGCTTCACGCTCGCTTCACGCTCGCTTCACGCGTTGCTTCACGCGCGCCCACGCTCGGCTTCACGCTCGCTTCACGCTCGCCTCACGCAGCGGCTCACGCTCGCTTCACGCTCGGCTCACGTTGGCTTCACGCGGCGGCTTCACGCGCGCCTCACGCTCGGCTTCACGCTCGCTTCATGCTCGCCTCACGCTCGGGCCTCACGCTCGGCTTCACGTTCGGCCTCACGTGCGGCTTCACGCGCGCCTCACGCTCGCTTCACGCTCGCCTCACGCTCGCTTCACGCTCGGCTTCACGGCGCTTCACGCTCGCCTCACGCTCGGCTTCACGCTCGCCTCACGTGCGCTCCACGCGCGCTTCACGCTCGCTTCACGCTCGCCTCACGCTCGCTTCACGCTCGCTTCACGCGGGCTTCACGCTCGCTTCACGCTCGCTTCACGCTCGCTTCACGCGCGGCTTCACGCTCGCTTCACGCTCTCGCTTCACGCTCGGGCTTCACGCTCGCTTCACGCTCGGCTTCACGTTCGGCTTCACGTTCGGCCTCACGTTCAGCTGCACGTTACTCACGTGTTTTACTGCGTCCGTCTGGAACACCTGGAACACCTGGAACGTCTGGAACACCTGGAACACCTGGAACGTCTGGAACATGTAACATCTCTCAGGTTTCTCTTCAGAATCCTGATTTCTCTGCTGTTCTTCTTCGCTCACCATCATCATCATCACTTGTTTTAAAGCTGTGTTTGTCTCTGTATTTACTTCTATCTCTGTCAGGACCATAGTACAGAGTGAGGACATTTGGCTCCGCCCTCATTTATCCAGATGATTCTCTGCACTGGTCAGATTATGTTTTTTAAGTTTCTTGTGAACGTGATTTCTCATATGTTCAGTCAATTTGGTTCAAACGTTCACACTGAGTGACCAAAGGTCAAAGGTCAAGGTCACAGTGACCTCACAAAACATGTTTTAGCCTCTTGGACATGATATCTCAGTTCTGTCTTTAGTTGGGTTCACTCTTGGTTCCAGGGTTAGTTGTGATGGTTGTGATGGTTGTGATGGTTGTGATGGTTGTGTGGTTCCAGGTTTGGTTGTGATGGTTGTGATGGTTGTGTTGTTCCAGGTTTAGTTGTGATGGTTGTGATGGTTGTGATGGTTGTGATGGTTGTGTTGTTCCAGGTTTAGTTGTGATGGTTGTGTTGTTCCAGGTTTAGTTGTGATGGTTGTGTTGTTCCAGGTTTAGTTGTGATGGTTGTGATGGTTGTGTTGTTCCAGGTGTGGTTGTGATGGTTGTGATGGTTGTGTTTTGTGTTTTGTCTCTGGACCTGATCAGCGTCCTCCACAACAACAACAAAGCTCAGTGTGAAGTGTCAGCGAGCAGCAGAGTGGACGACAAGCGGAGTGTAACCCAACATGACAGTGTTACTGTGCAGCCGTGTGGAGTGTAACACTACATGACACCACACAAACCGTCGTTCCACAGTGTGAGACAACACAATCTCACAGTGAAACAAAGAACATATGAAACAAAGCAGTGTACTGTAACATGCCTGAGACCGGCCGACGCTCGTATCCAGCTCAGTGCTGAAGAAAGGAAGCTTTGTTCAATTCAGACGAGCGGCGAGAAAAACTAGATATTTTCCATGAAAAGCTCTTGTGTAAGTCGTCTCCTGGTCTTATTTCCTCTTGTTTCCTCTTGTTTCCTCTTGTTTCCTCTTGTTTCCTCTTATTTCCTCTTGTTTCCTCTTGTTTCCTCTTGTTTCCTCTTGTTTCCTCTTGTTTCCTCTTGTTTCCTCTTGTTTCCTCTTGTTTCCTCTTGTTTCCTCTTGTTTGTTTCCTCTTGTTTCCTCTTGTTTCTTCTTTCCTCTTGTTTCCTCTTGTTTCCTCTTGTTTCCTCTTGTTTCCTCTTGTTTCCTCTTATTTCCTCTTGTTTCCTCTTGTTTCCTCTTGTTTCCTCTTGTTTCCTCTTCTTTCCTCTTGTTTCCTCTTCTTTCCTCTTGTTTCCTCTTGTTTCCTCTTCTTTCCTCTTGTTTCCTCTTCTTTCCTCTTGTTTCCTCTTGTTTCCTCGCTCAAATCGAGGTCAGCATTAATTGAAATTCAGACACCTATTAATTAGTGAGAGGATTTCTCTCTCTCTGTCTGTTTTCTGTCTCGTGTTGAATTTCAGTTTTTATAATCCCTTACGTTCCCTCTCCTCCTCCTCCTCCTCCTCCTGCTCCTCCTCCTCCTCCTCCTCCTCCTCCTCCCTCCTCCTCCTCCTCTCCGTCACTGTCACACTCACTTCGCTGTCGGGTGGAGCGTTGACGTCTGCACAGGTTTAAACGCTCTCTCTTCACAGGGCTTCACGAGTCGCTCTCCTCAGAGATGGAGCTGGCTCTGGATTAATCCACATCCAGTCCAAGTCGTGCACAGTGTTTCTCCAGCTGTGATCCGCTGACTCTTCATCAGGCTGCCAGCTGGATCGGCGGCAGGCAATTTGTTAATTAAAGGATCTCGGGCGCATTGTCATTATCAAAACAGTCAAATATTATAAATGACCATTACTGTATTTGTTGCTTACTGAAAATGTGTGGTAGTTTCTGACAGATTTGCTGCAGCAGCGTCTCACTGACATCGTCACCGAGAGGAACCAAGTTAATCTTCATATTAATACAAGTTATTTATTTAGTGGTTTCACACAGAAACAAGGAGCTTCCGGCTGCTCAGCGAGTCCTGTGAGATCCTGCTGATCGTCTGCTCGGGGGACTGTTGCCTTTTCTGTTTTCTGATCAATATAAATGAGAAACAAGCCGTCGTCTCTTTCCTCCCTTTCCTCCCGTCATCTGCTGCAACAACAGTAAATATCTGACGCTTGACAAGCTTCTATTACAAAGCTTGTCAAGCGTCAGATTCCCTAAAAAGCTCGAGTGGATATTTGTTCTCTCTCTGACGTTACAGCTCCGAGTTCCATCGTGTTGTGATGAACCTCCTGCCTCGTTCACGACAAGGAAACCTCAGATATGTGTTGACCAGAGTTATAGTCACTAATGGATGTGGAGTCTCCGGATCGTTCATACAACAGACGCAGATCGTACGGCTCAGAAAGCTCCTGCAGGAAGTTCATGAGAGGAGGTAGAGAGCCTCTTGTACTAATGGACCTGAAGTCTCCAGAGAACGAGACGGAGAAGGAGGGAGGAAGGAAACAAGGTTAAAAGAGACAGAGGAGAGAGAGCATTGTGTGTGTGTGTGGTGAGATACAGTGAGAGAGACAGGGATGAGCATGAGAGTAATGGCAGCGTTGGAGCATCAGATAGTGAAGGTTGGAGGTTAATAACTCAGCGGTGAACGGAGGAGGAGGAGGAGGAGGAGGAGGAGGAGGAAGGAGGCTCAAGATGTCGTAACAGGACGAGATGGTAACGAGGCAGATGATCCAATAAGAGCTGTGATCCCTCTGTCAGTCAAGTCTCTAACTAAACATATCTTCACTCAACAGATAGAATACAGAGAAAGTTCCATAAGGAAGTTTCACTTCTGATCGAGAGGACAACCTCGTCCTCCTCGTCCTCTGCAAGGATCGAGTCTCGTGAGAAACAAACAAGATCATGATACGAAAGCTTTTCCAAACTGTTTTAAATATTGTAACGTGATGGTCAACTTTACTTTTATTAAAAGAGATAATATAGTTTGAGACCATAAACCCAGGAAGAGCAGTAACATGTGATGTAATGAGAAGAAGGAGTCACATCTGTAAAGAAGAACCAGAGACGGTTTTATAAACCACATCACTCACGTGAAGACAGGAAACAAAAGGAATGAGAGACACGTTTTGTTCATAAGACATATGTCTCAGAGCTGGTAGCGAAGGAAGCTGGACCACTGACGTCCTGAAACAGGAAGTGATCAGGATCATTTGGCCGACCGCAAGATGGCGGCGTTCGTGACGGAGACATTTTAGCTTCGTTTGGGAGGAAGTGAAGACGTGTCGTCCATCTTTATCTCCAGTTTCTGGTTGCAGATCATTAAAGGTGACTTTTCATATTAATTATTACACCTGTACTTGTAATGAAAAGATGAAGGTAAAGTACAAGGTGAGTTACGCCCCCTGCTGAGTACCGACAGTATCTCAGTCTGGAACCAGGAGCCGGAGAAAGCGAGGAGCTCCTCATCGTAGATGTGAAGCTCTTGGAGTCGCTCTGTTGTTTCCCAGCGTCTCTGCTGCGGCTCACATCAGAGACTTTCACATTGTGAGGCTCGGTTTTGTAGCGTGATTCTTCCGGCGCTCTGTGAAACGGGAAACATGAAGGGGACGTTTCCTGCTGCGGAGGACGAGGGCGTAGCGTGTCAAATTAAACCCGGGCCCCGACTGTCTGCCCTACAAAACAAACTGTGTTTCCTTAATACAGCAATAATATAATGGTGCTTAAGTGATCTCTGTTCGTGCATTAGAATAAACTGAGACGTGCACAAGAGCAATTTCCATATCAAGGATTGTGTGCTTGTCACAGCAGGGGTGACGAGGGATTTCTGCCCAGAACGTTTGTGTTTCCTTCTCCCTCAGCGTCGCCTCTTTGTTACAAATGCAATGCGATTTCTCTACTCATTTCTCTGTGCAGTGCCTTTTGTTTTCTTTCAGAGCTGCATAAAAAAAACATTTTCACATTTGGACAAGCGAGTGGATTTTATCTGTTTGTTTGCTGAGCTGCTTTTTACGGTACGTGGAAACGTCTGCTCTTCACCGTGGCTGTTCTCCGTCGTGTTTCTGTTTCCTCCAGCGTGACCACGTGTCACGTGCAGCTTACTGTTCCATAAAGAGAACAGATCCCACCGACTCCTCTGGCAGACACACCGTGAGCGGCGTAAAGCGATCGTGGTCGTTTGCCAGAGTGGATTTACATTTCAATTTATAGAATCGCACGCTCTCTCTCTCTGCAGCAAACATCCAGCAGCTCAGTCCGGGTTCTCCAGTCGCCGCCGCTCGGCCCCAAACGCTGCGGCCGCGTTCTCCTGTCATCCACGTAATCCAGTGGAACAGTAGCATGGCCTCCTCATGTCTAATGCAGGACCTGGCCGCCTCTCGCAGCCTCACACAGCCCAGGGATCTGGGTCAATAAGACGGGAGGGGGGGTTTGTTCCTGCCTCTTTTTCTTGTTGTTATACAAGTCACAATAAATCACTGAGCCCCGGAAAATATCAATAATATCAGAATGTGCCTGTTAGTGGAGCAGGAAACAGATAAATCCAGAGTTTCACCGCAGGTCTGTCCCGAGGTTTGTTCGAGTTTGACGAGATGTGACAGGAAATACAAAAGAGACGCAGACGGGATCCACACAGAGAAAGTGAATCTGAAGCTTTTAATTAGAACGTTTATTCTAAAATATACGTCGAAAATATCCAGCAGCTGAAAGAAAAGCAACATTAATATATAAACATGAGAAAGAATAAATGAACAGATGATCCACATTTTGAAAAGAACCTTTTCTGACTCTGCCTGAAGGAGACGAAGCTGCGTGAGAAGATAATCGTGTTTTTCCAGACGAGGGTGAAACAGTTTTGTCAGAGCTGCTGTTTGGCCTCATGACAGTTAAACTGAACTCAGTGTGTTTCTCATCCGATCAATAAAACGGGAAGAGAGAGAAGCACAGAGGGAGAAGGAACGTCTCCGTCCACCTGATCTTCGACTCTTCACCAGAAACAGACTCAGTTTAATCAGAGTGAATTTCCTTCTCTCGTCTACGTGATGGACGAGAATCATTTCAATCACGGATTCGTCTCCTGGAGTTTCTGGAGCCAGGAACAACGCGCAGCGGGCGACGGACCCGGCTCGGAAAGAGATCATGTGTCTGCACCTGGAGCCCCGTTACCTTGGAAACAACACAACAAATTTTGGCTCGGAAGCAAAAATTCTAAACGTTAAAGGCCGACGCGTTCAAC
>NC_061485.1:1089347-1094347 GCF_022539355.2 Hippoglossus stenolepis
TCATCAGCTTTTAATGTCTCGTGTGATGTCATGAGCATAAAACAAACGAGTCTGTGTGTGTGAAGGTTCTGAGCTCACACATCGTAAATATTCTCATGAATCCTCCAGTAAATTAAATGTAGACATGAGATAAATGATGTGACACAGTGATGAATATGGAGCAGAGACGTAAACAGTATTAAAGTCTCACAGCTGCTTCCATTTTAAATCAAAGGGAGATGTACTCTGCTGAATTAGTATTTTTTAAATAAATTAAAGGTTCAGTGTGTAGGATGTAGTGACATCTAGTGGTGAAGTGTCGCGTTGCAGCTGAACACCCTCATCTCACTGAGTGTTTGAATTTATACATTCACATTTTCAGGTCTGCTTGTTTTGTTGTTGAGGAGAAACGTGTGCGTCGTTGCAGCCGATGTCACCGGAGACGTGACATCACAGACCTGTCGTTGACCTGCAGGGAAAAGAGTCGAGAGGCGAGAGTCGAGGTCGGAGTCGAGTGTCGCGAGTCGAGTCGAGAGTCGAGGTCGAGAGTCGAGAGGCGAGAGTCGAGTGGCGAGAGGCGAGTGGCGAGAGTCGAGAGTCGAGAGGCGAGAGTCGAGTGTCGAGTGTCGAGAGTCGAGTAGTGTCGAGAGTCGAGTGTCGAGTCGAGGTCAGTGTCGAGTGTCGAGTCGAGAGGCGAGTGTCGAGAGTCGAGGGCGAGTGTCGAGTGTCGAGGTCGAGGGTCGAGGGTCGAGAGGCGAGAGTCGAGAGGTCGAGGGGCGAGGCCGAGTCGAGAGGCGAGGGCGAGTGTCGAGAGGCGAGAGTCGAGAGGCGAGAGGCGAGTGTCGGGGTCGAGAGTCGAGAGGCGAGGGGCGAGAGTCGAGAGTCGAGGCCGAGGGCGAGTGTCGAGGGTCGAGGGTCGAGGTCGAGAGTCGAGGGTCGAGGTCGAGGTCGAGTGGTCGAGAGTCGAGAGTCGAGGGCGAGTGTCGAGAGTCGAGAGGCGAGAGGCGAGGGCGAGTGTCGAGAGTCGAGAGTCGAGAGGCGAGGAGGCGAGAGGCGAGAGGCGAGTGTCGAGAGTCGAGAGGCGAGTCGAGGCGGAGGCCGAGGTCGAGGGCGAGGCCGAGAGTCGAGTCGAGAGGCGAGGCGAGAGGCGAGTGTCGAGGCGAGTGTCGAGTGTCGAGAGGCGAGAGTCGAGAGTCGAGAGGCGGAGGCGAGTCGAGGGAGGTGTCGAGGTCGAGAGTCGAGAGGCGAGGGGCCGAGAGGCGGAGTCGAGTGTCGAGGTGTCGAGGCGAGAGCCGAGGAGTCGAGAGTCGAGAGGCGAGTGGAGCCGAGGAGTCGAGGCCGAGTGTCGAGGGTCGAGTCGAGAGGCGAGTCGAGTGTCGAGGTCGAGAGGCGAGAGTCGAGTGTCGAGGTCGAGTGTCGAGGCGAGGGCGAGTCGGGGTCGGGGCGGGGGAGTCAGGCCGAGGCGAGAGGCGAGGAGTGGAGTGCGAGGGAGGCGAGTGCCGAGAGTCGAGAGTCGAGGTCGAGAGGCGAGAGTTGAGAGTCGAGTCGAGTGTCGAGTGTCGAGAGTCGAGAGGCGAGAGTCGAGAGGCGAGTGTCGAGAGGCGAGAGTTGAGAGTCGAGAGTCGAGTGTCGAGAGTGGAGAGTCGAGAGGCGAGAGTTCTTCTGTTGGTTTTATTTTCTTGTTCCGAACCATCTTCTTCTCCGTGTGAGAAACATCGTGATGAGAAAGGAGGAATGTGAAGGGGGGCACATGCACCTCTGCGTCCAGGGGCTGACCCAGCTGTCAATCACACAAGTTCAGCTCACGCAGAGCGAGACACTCTCTCTCTCTCCCTCTGATTCCTCCCCTCATCATCGTCAGGATTTGTATTCCACACCGTCGCCTCATCGTCTCGGCTGCTGTTACACTCGTGGCCCCGTCAGGTGGGCGGGGCTGGAGGGAGCGGGGGTGGGGGCGGGGGCTTGTTTGATCGCTGCTGACTTCAGACACAGATTTCTAACGGCTCATCGACGAGATCGGAGAAAACTCCAATGAGGCTCAGCATGTGTGTGTGTGTGTGTGTGTGTGTGTGTGTGTGTGTGTGTGTGTGTGTCTCTGTGTGTGTGTGTGTGTGTGTGTGTGTGTGTGTGTCTTGTGTGTGTGTGTGTGTCTGTGTGTGTGTGTGTGTGTGTCTGTGTGTGTGTGTGTGTGTGTTATTTTAAATACCTTTGCGAACTCACTATGTTTTTGTGCATCCGCTCTGTAACCTCCTCGTGTTTCCAAGTTGACGTCTTCGTCTTCTACGTGTACGGCTCCTCTTCTTCATCCTGAGATGTTTGTGTTCTTCCAGTTTCACGTCCGTCACGTGTTAGAAACCCGATCAAAGAACTTTGGTTATAGTATATTTAAGTGTTGTGTGTATTTTTCTGTAACATCACACGTAATAAAACCATTAAAGAATAATGAGCTCAGGAGAGAATCATATTCACGTATTAGAATCAGATGAGAACCGAACAGATTCACTCTGACACATAAATCTATTTTAGGAGCAAGGTCTGGTGACGAGGAGGATCTGTGAGACTGTGGCATTATGCAGAGAACTGCTCGGAACAATTTGCTCCTCGGTTGATTCAGTCTCAACTTACATTCTGTAATTGCACGACTCTGCAGAAATAATGAAGCGTGACTAACAGAGCTGATAGGACACAGGGAGACAAAATAAACGCTGCAGGAGCTGCTTTAAAACTGAGATGTAGAACCACTACAGGTTCAGATACTGCAGTGAACTGTGACTTCCCTCAGAACATTAAATTACTCCACGCTGCCTCCTAATCATACAAATAAAACAAATGAGCTGAACTAACTGTCGCTGTGAGATGATTGTGTTCAATCCCAAATGGCTGCAGGAAACACAAAGAACCTCTGCTGAGAGGAAGACGTCGCACGGTGAGTCAGACGATGTCGGGACGTGTCGGCCGCGGTGAACAAGAGCTTTCTGGAAACTGTTCGAAATTAGTGGTCATGGGACACATTTCACTTCTGTATCTCAGGACTTTTCATCTCAGGCTGCGTCCACAGTGCTTTTTCTAAAACAAAAAGTTTGTTACAGAAGTTTAAGAAGAGTCAGAGCAGGGATTTCTTTTCTCTGAGCGCCGACGAGGTGGAACTGTTACTGACAGGAAGTGTTAGCTTTGTGTTCACCGCTGGTAGTCGAGTCATGTGACTGATGAGAACCAATCAGGAAGAGAACGTCTGAGTCATCGTTTACTAAAGTCTGAAAATGACCAATTGAAATTATGAACTAACAAATAGAAATAAATACAAATGAATAAATGGATGGACATTGTGTGTGTGTGTGTGTGTGTGTGTGTGTGTGTGTGTATCACAGATCTATATCCTGAACTGAAAGCACCTTCCTGTTAAAAGGCATCGATCCGTCCATCCTCTCTCTCCCCCCTCGGTCCCGTCTCAGTCTCTCTCTCTCTCTGGGGTGGTCTCAGGTTCTGAATCATTACTCTGTGGAGACAGAGGGATGGGGGAGCGATGAAGAGGAGGATCGTATGACCCACCAGAGGAGAGGAGTGATGGAGGAAGGACACGGAGATCAGATCATATAACAGAGAAAAGGGGAATGAAGTGCAGGAGGACAGAAACAGGAAGATGGATGGATGGTGTTAATGGGAGAGAGAGGAGGGTTTGTATAGAGTGGCGGGTGGTGAGGTGCATGATGGGAGTTGATGTGGGAGTGTAACACCTCCGATGGGGTGGGGGTGGGGGAGGGGCCACCTACACTCCTTCTTTGTTCTTCTCTTGAAACTTAAATACAAGGAGCTGGAAGTGATCATGTGACCTGGAGTCATGAATCTGAAACAATAATCTTATATATAGTTGTGTGGCTCCTCCAGCTGGAGCAGCTTTAAGGGAGAAGACTGAAGACACATGAGACACATGAGACACATGAGACACATGAGACACATGGAAAGCTTCTGGGCTCTATGGGAGGTTTATTGAATTCATGTTGGTGGTTTTATAAAAAGATGTGGACCAGTGACCGTTTCTGACGATGTTGACGTTGGTTAAAATTTCATTTGGTGAAATATTTCAACACCTGATGACGTCGTTTTGATATTTGCAGGTTTTTCATGGTGACTTTTCAATGAGGATGTTTCAGACTAATCTTAAAGACAATGAAGCTTCAGTTTATTCAACAAAAGGTTTCCTGAGAAGTTCATGTAATAAAGTAAACTATACAAATAGTCCTCTGAGCTAATGACAGTTCAGATGTGCATCACTCTGCAGCTTCTTCTGGAGACAGAAAGTGTCACAAGCTGCTGCAAAGAAAACACTGACAACAGAAGCTCAACCTGCAGAATCTCAGCCGACGGAGACGTCTCTGACTGATGACTGACAGTCTTCAGCTTTCTGGAGCCAGCTTGCATTTCTGAATATCTCAAAGAACCCAAATAATTCAGTTAACTGTCACTGAAGGCCAAAAAACAACAGATATTTATATTTGAGAAGCTGAAGTGAAGACAGAAGAAAGAGAATAACTCTGAATAATCTTAATAACTGGACCATGTGAGAAGCATTTCAGTCCATTAAAAACTTTTCCTTTAAGCATGACCTGCCACACACACACACACACACACACACACACACACACACACACACACACACACACACACACACACAAGCCTCAGTGATGTGTGATTCCAATCAGAAACAGCAGCTGACTGAACAGTCGTCTAATTAAAGGACATGTTTAAGTGCTTATTAAACTGTAAAACTCAACCCAGCCATTAAATTATCATCAACACTTCATCTGCGTCTGAATTATTAGATCTGACAGATCATTTCTACTGTGTGTGTGTGTGTGTGTGTGTGTGTGTGTGTGTGTGTGTGTGTGTCTGTATAAATAAATCATCAGGTCTCTTTGGTCTTGATGCATCTTGTGCTTCAGCTTTTCGTGTCGTCCACCCAGTGACTGAAGATATTTTATTTTTATACTCGTCACATGTCCTCCCTCTTCATCCTCCTCCCT
>NC_061485.1:1101847-1104347 GCF_022539355.2 Hippoglossus stenolepis
GACGAATCGCATATCTGGATTAAAGTGACGACAGGAGATTTACCGAGGTTCAGTCACACAGGAGGAAACTCAGCTGCAGTGAATGAGGTTTGTGTTTGTCTGTGGAGACTCGCTACAGGGAAACACAGTCGTGCACCACCGCGGGGACGTGATGCATCACACGGCTGACCTGGTTCCTCATCGTCTCTGTGCATTAACGGAGTGTTTTCCTGGAGGAACACTCATGCACTCATGTGTTTGAAACAACATTCAGGTATTAAGATCCTATTCGAATGTGAGTCGAGCTCCAACCTTCAGCCAACTGATCCTGATCATCCTAACAAGACAAAACACTCTTTACTTGTTTTACTAAATTCTGTGAATTTAGAAACATAGATGAAGGTTTAGTTTGAATTCAGCATAGAAATAACACGTTGCTGCTGTGGAGAGACTCGGGCCGGAAGACGTTTCACGGACATGAGAGTTTTTATTGGACGATAATGAAATCACGATGTTTTGATCTTGTGACCATCACACTGGACGGAGCAGTTAGAGGAGGTTACACTGACAAGAAGCACACACACACACACACACACACACACACACACACACACACACACACACACACACACACACACACACACAGTGAGTTGATGTTATATAAATGACTCGTAGTCTGACCAGCAGGAGTCAGGTCTAATTTAAGACGTGTGCAGACCAATAAAAAACAGATCCCCGTTTGTCTGCTGGATTCATCGACTCTTCTCTTCTTCCTCTTTAAGTGGTCGGACGATATTGAAGAAGAACCTGATGATTTTTCATGCGATTAGTTCGCTAGTTATTATTTTTCTAATCTTTCATATCGGCGTCCTGCAGCTGTTAATGTTTCCCTTTATGTTCATCCCACCAAATTAAAATGAGTGCACGTTGCATTCAATCATTCAAACGAGTGGATCACTTGTATCCATTCACTCCATTCAAGCTCCAAGGAGAAGGATTGTTGCTAAATAATCACTTTCACAGTTTCAGAAGGAACAGCTCATTCCAAACAGGCAGCTTCAGAGCGGCCGCTGCTTTAGTTTAACTGAATTTAAAGGATTTCACAGTTGTTATTTTACAGTCACATGTTTCTCAGCGTTTTTACAGAAGTAGACATCATCTATTAACGACGCTGAGTTATCTGCACAGACGATTGTGTGTTCAACATGTAGAACTGATTTAGAAGAGAAAATATCGTAGATCTTCTCTGAGAATCAACATGAACCCGTCCTGTATGAGACTCTGATGTCAGGTTGGATCACCAGCGGGATATATTCTCCAAAACATGAGAATCATGAAGGAAAATCGGCCAAAGGATGTTTCCTGTGAGTCAGTGTGACGAACAATGAAAACCTCCTGACTCCTGCTCTCTGCCGTAAAGAAGATGGAAATCAAAGTCGTAGTCCGGTTGTGTTGTGTGTGAGTCGATGCCAGACGTGATCCTCAGGTGTCCTCGCGTCCTGGCTCTTTGTGCTTCAGTCCGCAGCAGCTGATCTGCATATCCTGTGGTGGTATTCAAATACTCTCCGTCTGGCAGAGAGTGACATTTGAATAAAGTGTGAGCTCTCTCTTCTCACTCGGTGGCCTGAGAGACGACACAAATGTCACAGCTGCATATTTATCATCTGTCTCTGCATCTTATTGCTTCTGTGTCTCTGTCCTTCGTACGTTAGAAATACGTCCCTGCTGCTGTTTGTCTCCAACAACCACTGCAGGTTCAGTTACTTTCCATTCTCACATCATGTGGGATATTTGACTTATAAGGAATTTAATAAAAGCTATCAAGAAATTTCCAAAATTCAGGCTTCAGAGGAAAGGTTTTTAAAAAATATTAGTGTGAACAGGGCGGCAGACTTGAAATATCATGTTCAACACCTTTGACCTTTGACCCCTCAAATCTAATCAGCTCATCTGGGAGTCCAGCAGAACGTTTGTATTTAGTTTCATGAAGTTCTCTCAAGGCGTTCCTGAGATTTTGTGTTCACAAGAATGAGACGGACAGACCCACTCATTTGGCGTGGCGGTCCCGCCCATATATGCGTTTGACCAATCAGGAGGCAGTCTCAGCTGTCCATCATGACGTCTCAGCCCGTTTTTATATGACAGAAACTATTGTTGACAAACATTTATTGAACTTCGACTTAGTCCTATCTGCTAACATGGAGGAGGTGGGCTTCATACTGCAGCCAGCCACCAGGGGGCGATGGAGACGTCATGTGGTCCATCTGGTTTTATGCTCTCGACCCGTCTGTCCTGGTTTATTCTCGTCTTCCTGCTCGGCTGAATCTTGAAATGTTGAATTGTTGAACGATGTTGTTTCTCTGGGTGAAAACCTGGAAACCTCGTGTGTCAGCAGCAGCGCTTTCTCTACGTCCTGTGAACGTTATCAGAGAAGTTTTTACTCGCTCTCATGAATCATGTTCACAGTCAGAATAAATATATTCATCCTCACGGTTCTCCGGCTGCTGCAGGCCTTTGTAAT
>NC_061485.1:1109347-1119347 GCF_022539355.2 Hippoglossus stenolepis
TCATCTTCATACCTAATGTCACTGAGGATCCTGGCTGGAACCAAATGCCTTAAGGGCAGCAAACACAAAACCACACGGACGACATCACACACATGTAATGGTGTGTGTGTGTGTGTGTGTGTGTGTGTGTGTGTGTGTGTGTGTGTGTGTGTGTGTGTGTGTGTGTGTGCTGTTTCAGGGCTCAAGTATCATCAGGCCTCAGAAGCGTTTATCACCAGCAGCTTATTTAACTCAGCCTCCACTAACCTTTTCAAACTGAGCTCCCGATTCATTTCTTTAATTACTGCGCTGACTTGTTGACGAGCTTCTGACACTTGAGAAATTATGTTAATTTCCTCACTTACTGCGGCGGAGTCGCTCCTGCTCAGGATGTTCAATCAGTGAAATGTCTTGTTGGCCTCGTGGCGATGGAGCCAAACACAACCCAAATAATAAATCACACACACACACACACACACACACACACACACACACACACACACACACACACACACACACACACACACACACACACACACACACACTCAGCACTCAAGTACTAATAAGAGCACAGATTTACAGTCGCTGCTTTCAGCCTCGTTAGTACCACAAACAGAAGAATGAATCAGCATCAAGGAAACATGAGGATCCACATTAACTGAAACCATCAGGATGAAGTGTAGAGTGTTTTCACTTAACTATTCATGTAGTGGCATCATCATCATCACCATCATCATCATCATCATCATCATCATCATCATCATCATCATCATCAGTGGGGCGCTCAGTGGGGGAGTGGTCAACACGGTGACCTCACAGCAATGGGTTCCTCTGGTTTCCTCCCACGCTCCAAAGATTCACAACATGTGAACACGATGCCTCAGAAACGCTTTGGGAGAATTTTCTAAACATTTGCCACAAACCTTCACTTGTGTTGGACTGAAGCAAACATCTGTGATTCTCCTGTTTATTGTGCTTTGTGACTCGTCAAGTCCCCCAAGGAGAACTTTGATTTGTGATGATGGGCTGAACGAATAAAGTTTCACGTTAAAGTTGTAATCGGTGTTTTTCCAGCTGCATTGTTCACACTGACATTTCACCAGTTGAGGCTCTTTCACACCTTGTTTGGTTCAGACCTAAAGTGTACCACCCCCCCGACTGACAACACGCCCACGTCTGTCCGTCTACAAACCAATCAGAGTCAAGTATAGGTAGACTCCGCCCACGTAGGTGATGACGACAGGACCTTGGTTTCAGCCTGTAGTTCCTGCGCCTGTATCTGCTGACTCAGATTCATTATTGTCTGTAACTCCTGCGAGATGAAGATCTGTTTTTCTTCTGTATGAATCTGTGGAAACAGATGTGATCAAATATTGAGCTTTTAAATCTCTGCAAATGAAGAACCTTGAATGTACATAACTGGAGTGTAGCTGTGAAGATGAAGTGGATGAAACCACGTGGACCTTTGAGAGTCCTCATCTTTCTTTTCTCTCCGTCCCACAGAACGGAGAGAGAAACAGGGACGTGGATAAAAACCTCTGACGCCAGCTCCAGCTCCACCTCCCCTCGCTCCAGGGCCCTCAGACGATTCCTCGCCAGGTTCTCCAAAGGGTTCTCTGTGGTGATCTGGAACGCTCCATACGCCTCAGGGCCTCAGACCTTCATGCGTCTCCCAGCGGCAGACTCCACCCACACCTCCACCCACCACACCACCACCACCACCACCACGACCATGAGCTGTGACCGGGAGTTTGGAGACGGGGCCATGGGCGTCACGCTCACGCTGCGGCTGCTCATGCACGGGAAGGTGAGGGAGGGAGAGACAGATGTTCACTGGATTTATATTCTGATATTGTGTTCATGTTATTGTCAACAACCCTGAACATCTTGTGTTTGTGTCTCCTCAGGAAGTAGGAAGCATTATCGGCAAGGTGAGTCACACTTTATAACTTCTCCTTCTGTGTCTGCACAGAACTGAGTTCATTTATAAAACTGCAGAACATCAGGAAATGGAAGTAATCACTCTGAACTACAGCACAGGACGAACTACTGCATCTGTGTAACTGTCGTGAATCTTTGAGCAGCATTAAAAACATTTACATATACAATCATCTCCCAGCAACACTGATCCTCCCTCATCTTTAAACCACGTCTTTCAAGACATTTTATGAAACCACGCCGCTCGGTGTAATCCTGCTGCACAGATATAAAGTGGAAATGTGCATTAATATAACATCTCCAGTCGGCTCCTGTCAGTTCAACCTCTAGTGGCTGAAAAGGAGCCAATTTAACTGAGGACGTGTTGAATTCAAAAATAAAAACCAGCAGGGTTTTATTTAAAATGTGAGATGATGACCGCTGCCCCATCACACACGGTTCCCATCAGCGTATATTTAGATCCCCCCTCCTCATCACTTACAGTGTGCGGGCTGCTCGCCGCAGTTCTGACATAAAGACGCCATGAAAGTGACATCACTGAGTTGCAGCGGCGGCCGGGCGCTGTGAGTCGGCGGCAGCGGCTCCACAGGAGCTGCTCTCGGGGGTTTCTCTCAGCATCTCCAGGGCTGCCACAGCAGAACTGATGTTCACTAAAGCCGCCGTTAAACTGGTGTGACGCAGGTGTCACAACGAGATTATCTCCTCCAGCTCAGGCCAAGTGAGGAAAGCTGAAACAAACGTTACACACGGTTTATTTTGGTATAATCTTTATTTATCACAGGAACATTTTCCTGTCACGCTCAGACCTGTCAGCAGTTCAGCTGCTGGGGGGGGCACTCACCTGGACTTCTTCCAGTGGCTCCTGCATCCTCTCACACCCACAGCTCAGTGAGAGATCTTTACTTTCTGACTCCATCTGATGTTGAACGACACAAGCAGTCGATTAGTGGAGTCTGTTCACGATGTCACTTCACGTCAGGTAGTTAACCATCACAGTGAAGGAAGGCAAAGAGTTCACTGTGATGGTTAACTACATATTCAGGCTTTTCACATGAGCCTGCCACACGTCAGGAACACGTCAGGAACACGTGAGGAACACGCCAGGAACACGTCAGGAACACGTAGGAACACCGGGGAACACGTCAGGAACACGTGAGGAACACGTCAGGAACACGTCAGGAACACGTCAGGAACACGTCAGGAACATGTGAGGAACACGCCAGGAACACATGAGGAACACGTCAGGAACACGTCAGGAATACGTCAGGAACACGTCAGGAACACGTGAGGAACACGTCAGGAACACATGAGGAACACGTCAGGAACACGTCAGGAACACATCAGGAACACGTCAGGAACACGTGAGGAACACGTCAGGAACACGTCAGGAACACGTCAGGAACACGTCAGGAACACATGAGGAACACGTCAGGAACACGTGAGGAACACGTGAGGAACACATCAGGAACACGTCAGGAACACGTCAGGAACACGTCAGGAACATGAGGAACACATAAGGAACACGGCAGGAAAACGTGAGGAACACGTCAGGAACACGCCAGAACACGTGAGGAACACGTGAGGAACACGTGAGGAACACGTCAGGAACACATGAGGAACACGTCAGGAACACGCCAGGAACACGTGAGGAACACATCAGGAACACGTCAGGAACACGTGAGGAACACATAAGGAACACGTCAGGAACACATGAGGAACACATCAGGAACACGTCAGGAACACGTGAGGAACACGTGAGGAACACATCAGGAACACGTCAGGAACACGTCAGGAACACGTCAGGAACACGTCAGGAACACGTCAGGAACACATGAGGAACACGTCAGGAACACGTCAGGAACACATGAGGAACACGTCAGGAACACGTCAGGAACACATGAGGAACACGTCAGGAACACGTCAGGAACACATGAGGAACACGTCAGGAACACATGAGGAACATGTGAGGAACACATCAGGAACACGTCAGGAACACATGAGGAACACGTCAGGAACACATGAGGAACACGTCAGGAACACGTCAGGAACACATGAGGAACACGTCAAGAACACGTCAGGAACACGTCAGGAACACGTCAGGAACACGTGAGGAACACGTCAGGAACACGTCAGGAACATGTCAGGAACACGTCCTGCAGGTCCTTACGCAGTTCAAGCTTTAGGTCCTTTTCTTCCGTTCTCTTTCATGAAGCCACTTTTCATAAAACATTTGATAAAAGCTCAGTCGAGAGACGAATGTTATTTTACCTTTTAGAAAATAAAATGAATTCAACTTGTGTTTCTTATTTCCACAGAAAGGAGAAACAGTGAAGAGAATACGAGAAGAGGTAAGACTCCTCCTCCTCCTCAGACCTTCATCTTCGTTCACGTCATTCTGTCTCTTACTAATCCTCAATAGTCCTTTAAATACATCCTGCTAATTACATTTTCATCAACACAAATCTATAATAACAGGAGTTAATCTATAGACGCAATAACACCATGAGAATCATCTGTATCCAACATGATTCTAAATCTGTTATAAATTCATCTTGAAGCTTTCAGTCAGTAACTGGAACAACATGGAAACCAGTTAGTCTGTTTTCAGAAACCTTCGCATCTGATGGTGTGTTTAGTTTGTCGCCTGCTGGGACGTGAGCGTGCTGCGGTCCACACGTGTCTCTGTGCCGTCCGCCTGTTCAGGCCGAGCTGCAGGAGCCTCCCAGAGGGACATCCGTCCTCTGCCTTCACTACCTGAGGCTTTTAGATGACAACTTCACAGGAAGAAGGAAATAATCTATCGTCTCCGTCAGTGTTAGTTGTGTTAAAGAAATCAATATGAACAAGATTCAATAGGATCAAACTGTAAATTAAGAAGAAACGTTCTTCTACAGCCGTGTCCCACGTCCTTCCCTCAAAAAGACTCAAACTAAATGTTTTCACTGGCAGATCACATGTTTGAAGTTTGACTGAAACTAACAAAGTTAAAGAGAATCAGCTGATAAAGTTAATGACTCTTTTCATATGTCTTCTTGAGATCTGCTCGAGTAAAGACGGTGGTGAGATGCTGCTTCTGCAGTCGGGTCGTGTGCTGCTGCGTGAATACTTAAACATCCATAACTTCAAATGAGCTGCGTTCAGAAGCAGGCGAGCCAGAGTTCATGTTAATCATGTGAGTTTTATTCAAGCCAGCGGAGATGTGGGGATTCCCAGAGGAGAGATGATCCTCGTCCAAACACACGGGAAACGAGAAGACAACACAAAGAGTGTGTTAGCGCTGTGTGTGTGTGCGTGTGTGTGTGTTGTAAAATGACCACTTCACATTAACCTGGAGAAACAAACATGAAGCGTTATAATAAATCCTCGTTGATAAATTGCAGTGACTCTCAGATTCAGGCTCCAGCTCTGACTCCATGTAGGTCACAGAATTCCTTCCAGTGAGTTTCAACAGGAAGAAAAGACGCTGCTGAGTTTTAATGAGACTAAATTTACTCAGGTTAGTTCCCTGCTCGCCTGCTAACGTGCTAAATAATAACCCACAGACACTTTCTGCAGGGATTGTTCCAGAGTCCTCAGAGGAAACGTTCGACTCCACGTGAATCCACACAGCAGAGGGGGGGGGGGGATTTAAGTTTAGAAGAATCAGCTCAGAATGAAGGTGACGCTTCCAGCAGAGACGTAACAACAGATCAGGATCATTTTACACCAAACTGTTTTAATACCACACGTGAAACACAGTGTGAGGAATGAAGATCGTTTCTGTGCAGCTCAACAGACGGACTCTTTGTGGTGTGAAAACACAAATGAAAGATTAATTAATTTCATATAAATACAATTTGAAAGATCTTTAAACCCCTCTGCTGCTGCTGCTGGAGAGAAGAGGAGGAGCCGCCTCATTAGTGACGTTTATGTGCAGATCTGGATAAATGGGCGGATCCAGGACGTTTTTTAAATTTATTTTCACTCAACCAACGGCATTATGGGGGAGCACGTGCACAAACGTCCCGTGCACTGTTGAAACATTACACACGTCTCTGCTCACGACTTGTTTTGTGTCTCTTGGGACGACACTGATAATCCTGTGAAGACATTTGAGTTCAGCTCGTCCACTTCCTGCAGCGTTCTGTACTTTCAGCTTTACTGTGATAAACACAGACGTGATGTAAACCTCTTCAAACTCAGAAGTGAGACGGACTCATAAAAGACTTTATTAAACATGTAAAACTCAACTGGCCTCACGTTGGCCTCTGTGAAGAGGAAGAGAAAACACGAGTGTCTGAAACTCACAGGAAACATGAATATTTAAATTGGTCTTTGCTTCTCAAGGACAAACACAGGATCTACAGTTCTACTGGATTTATACACTAGGTCCTCACATTACTCACACACACAGACACAGACACACACACACACACACACACACACACACACACACACACACACACACACACACACACACACACCATCGTTCACTCTCTGTAATGAAATGCACACTGTATGAAATCCAGAGATTCAAGGCTGCGCTTATGCACAATGCCAACGTTTTGAAAAGGCTTTTGGCACCGAATCACCACACACACACACACACACACACACACACACACACACACACACACACACACACACACACACACACACACACACACACACACACACACACACACACACACACACACACTCAGTCCCTGCAGCGTGACTCTAATAAACCAGAACAGAGCAGTGTAATCCAGTTGAATGACACCACCGTCCATCCTTCTTCCAAATGAAGAGTGATGAAGACAGTCGAGCTGCAACAGCAACAGTATGACGACAAACTGCTGCCTGTGTCACTCATTAGAGTGGGGGGGTGAGGGAAGACCTGCAGAACAGCGACGAGGAAAAACCTGGTTCCTCAGAATCAGTTTAACAGATTCATCTTTTAATTCAGGTTCAGACACCACGTCTCAGTCTGATTGGTTGAGTTTGATCAACGGACCAAATTCAGGAGAATTCGTTTGACTCAAACCAAACATTATATTTTTCCTGCAAAAGATATGGAGACTTCAGGAAAACAGATATTTTCTGAACGCTAAAAGAAGTTTGTTGCTGATTTATTTTAACGACTCAAAAGTGTCACACATGGAAAACGTATACACTTGTGTTCCTCCACGTTAAACATGTGACTCCCTCAGGCAGGAAGAGGAGGAGAGAGGAGGAGGGAGGAGGAGAGAGGAGGCAAAGGAAACAGGGCGATGGAGGACAGGATGGACGGTTCAATAGGAGGATCAGAAGACGGGATGATGAGATGGACGAGTAGGAGGACGTGTAGATAAATGAATGATAATGACGCTCATGAGATGAAAGGATAAATGGAAGGGAAGGAGAGAGGAGTGGATGAATGATAAACACATAGATAGATAGAGAGCATTTTCAATCGCCCCCTGGTGGCTGTCTGCAGTTACTTCATAAACTCCTCCTCCATGTTAGCAGATGGGACATGGACCAAACTAAAGAATCAAAGTAGACGTTAAATAACAGCTGCAAATAACGTCATCGTCGAAAGATGGCAGCGTTCATCTCTTCATTTCTGAAAGAAGTGGAGACGCGTCGTCCTCTTTGTTTATAATTTTGGAATCGTAGAAGTTAGAAATGTAGGAACATGTTTTGTGAGGACGATGAAAACCCGAATAAAAGTCTGAGAGATGAGAACGAGTCAAAACTCGGACTCCTTCAGGATCTTTCTCTGATTCTCATCGTCTGTTTATCTCCTCCTGACACCTTCTCTCCGTCCTCGTATGGTTATTACTGCTCTATCTCTTCTCCTCCTTTTTCTCCTCAAATATTTGCACCGCCATGTCTCTCTCCTCCTGATCCTCTGCTCCTCTTCCTCCTTCTGATCCTCTCCTCCTCTTCCTCCTCCTGATCCTCTCCTCCTCTTCCTCTCATTAAATCTCCAACCCACTCTCTTTCCTCTCCTCCATTTCCTGGGCTTGAATCTCCCTCCATCTTCCTCCTCCTCCATCATCTTAATCTTTCTCTCCCTAATCTCCAGAATATTCTCATCACCGTCTCATTTCCTCCTCTGCTCTCCTTCCTCCCCCCTGTCTCCCCCTCTCCTGAAAACCTCGATTTACTACATTGCTCTCCTCATCTGCCTTGCCTCCCTCCCTCCCTCCCTCCTTCCTTCCTTCCTTCCTTCCTTTCCTCCCTTCCTCCCTCTCTCCTTCCTCTTCCAGCCTCCGTGTAATCCCTCTCTCCTCCTGCATCACAGGTGAATCTCGGAGCGGGGGGGTCAGTGTGGCGACAGTGGTTCTCCTCCTCTTCTGTCTCGGCCCATATATCCCCCCCCCCACTAATGTGTTTTCTCTCTCCTCCGTCCCCCCCCCCCCTCCTCTCTCATCAACCTTCACACCCTCCCTCCTCCTCCTCCTCCTCCTCCTCCTCCCTCGTTCACAACTCACCTCCCTTACTTCATCATGTATTTCCTCATCCCTCCCTTTGCATTATCCCCTCATCCCCTTTCTCCCATCCCGTCCCCCTCTCAAAAACCAAAATTCCCACAATCCCTCCCTCTCCCCGCCCCGCCCGCGTTCTGTCTGGACCCACAGAGCAGCGCCAGGATCAACATCTCAGAGGGTTCCTGTCCGGAGAGGATCATCACCATCACAGGGCCGACGGACTGTGTGTTCAGAGCCTTCACCATGATCACATTCAAACTGGAGGAGGTACACACACACACACACACACACACACACACACACACACACACACACACACACACACACCTCAGAGCTCCTAGTAGAGTCCCCGAGCTGCTCTGAGTGAAGTGTGTAACCTTTACTTCTCTACAACATGGCTGCTCACTGGCAGGGAGCCATTTATTATATGTCTAATGGGATTGTCTGACCTCTGTCTCACACACACACACACACACACACACACACACACACACACACACACACACACACACACACACACACACACACACACAGACACACACACTGTGACTCTTCTCTACCTGTACATGTGTTTCTTCCTCTCCTGCTGCTCACTCTGCTGTTACGACCCTTTTAAAAAGGTCTCAGGAAACCGACAGTAAGATAATAAGTTCACAAGTTTACCTTTAAAACTGTAATAACTACACAAGCCTCGTGTCTGACAGGAAACCTTCAGTTACTGATGTTGTGAGAGACAGACACACAAACCAATATTTATTTTGATAATTTACTTTATTAATTAGTTTAACTCCACGTGCGTCAAATTAAATCAAACTATGACGTTGGCTGCAGAGAACTGGAGAGGAGGAGGAGGAGGAGATTCAGAGAATGGTAGATTGGGCGCTGAAAGGATTTTAAAAGGAAGTATGGAATGAAGACAGTGAGTGAGAGGTGAAGAGAACAAGAAGAAGAGAACGAGAGAGGGACACAGAGACGAGGAGAGAGAGGGACACAGAGACGAGGAGAGAGAGGGACACAGAGACGAGGAGAGAGAGGGACACAGAGACGAGGAGAGAGAGGGACACAGAGACGAGGAGAGAGAGGGAGCTGTAGAAAGTTAATGAGATTGAAAAAAAGAGAGATTATAAAGAGTGTGTAATCAGAGAGAGTGTGTGCAGGAGCTCAAGAGTCCGACCTGCAGCTTCAGCTCCGGAGGGTTCCCCGAGTCCTGATCCTACAACCAGCTGATGTGGCTCAGAGCCTCTAGCAGCTGATTCCAGATGTGCAGGATCAGTGACACGTCCCTGCAGAGAGAGAAATACACACACCTGGTATTAAACATCTGTCCTGAGAGATCCAATCACAGCTGCTCATCTCTAATGTCAAAGATGTGAATATTCTCCATCACTAGGTTAGAAACATCTGCAGTTTGTCAATTAATAACATTTTTGTTCAGCAGCTATTTATAATATAAATTCTCTGATTGGACAAACAAGTCTAATGTACGACGTCACAGTGAGTTACAGGAAATTGACATAATCATTACAAATAAATCCATAATTATTTTAAAATGTTAAGATGAATGAATCTGATGAAGATGAAGATAAATAGAGACAGAGTTCTTCAAGATAAAGTAAAGATTTAGATTTTACTCACTCAGAGACAAA
>NC_061485.1:1121463-1169029 GCF_022539355.2 Hippoglossus stenolepis
CTCATTGTCAACGTGAAAAAGAACCGAACCTGGTTGACGAACTTTTTGACCAGCTCAAAGTTCTGAGGGCGGACGCTCTTGGAGCCGTCGATCAGAAGCACCAGGTCGATGTTGGCAGACTTGCAGGCTGAAGAAGAAAGAGACGGAGACTTTGCTTTCAGCTCGAGGGAAACCTGAAGGAAACACTTTATTATATTCTGAGAAAAAGTCCTGTCGTCTGTTAAAATGAGGAAAACGAACGACCATAATACTCCATCATAGAAATGCCTCTTTTACATAAATGCTGCCGCCATCATATTAAAACAGATATTGACCCAGTATCTTATATCATAAAAACTGTAACATCTGGAAACCTGTGGATGTTTCTGTTTCTAGTTGCTATCACAGTTGTCCTGCTAACGGCTGTCGTCTTCCAGGCGACTCCAGCAGGAGCTGCCACGAGTCTCCACAGGAAGTCACTGGGTCTCAGGCAGGCTTCACTGGGCCCCCCCCCGGAGGAAAAGAGAACTCTACAGAAGATTGTTCTTCTTTGTTCCTCGCAGAACAAACTGCTTTTAACATCAGTATGAGCTTCAGGTCATTATCCTCATCCATCTTCACTCCAGCTCCTGGGAAATGAACCCTCCTCTCTATCTGACTCTGAAGATAACCTGAGCTCTTGATGGTTTTTCCATTCAGTGAAGCTCATCTTCAGTCTGAGCTCAGCAGCAGAGTGAACACAGTGATCGCTCGCCTCTCTCAGCAGATACTTGGGTTCATATCTGTTCATATCTTCCATTTTTCCTGGGTCTTAATTTCTGAAATGGTCTAGAATTCAGATTTTATTATTAAAAAAAAGTCTTAAACACGTTAAAATATCACGTGCTCCTTCTCAAACAACATTTAGTTAGGTCTGAATTATGATAACGTTCATATTCCACTACTTCTGTCTCGCTTTGTGAGTCGTACAATCAGTTTTTTGTCCTGATCGCTACAGAGTTTGTAGAAGATACTAAATGTTGTGATGAGTAAACTGTCATCAAACTTAATTCTGTTTGGTAAATGTTCAGGCCTGATGTCAACTTTCATTCTATCAAGCTTTACTTGTTGACTTCTTTTGTTGGCATGTGTAGTTTGTAATGTGTCTGTGTGTGGTGGGTCTTTCCCAGTGATCAGTGTCCCTGCATCTGTCTCCTGCATCTGTCTCCTGCATCTGTCTCCTGCAGTGTTCCTTCATGGTCCTGCAGGACCCACAGGACCCCCTGTCTGAGACGGAGCTGTCCCGGGCTCGGACAGACTCCAACACTCTCACACGCTGCAGGTGATGAAGAGGGAGTGGACTCACTGCCGCAGCTCTTGCCGTCCTCCTGCAGCAGCTGCGCCTCTGGACAGACACAGTAGTAAGATCCAGGAGTGCTGACACACTGGTGCTCACAGCCGTGCTCCACGGTGCTGCACAGGTCCATGTCTGCAGACACACAGTTCGATAACACAAAGTTACACCTGCACAAAACATTGCATCATGTCAGCGAGTGCCCCCAAATATGATCATAATAATTCATACAGCTCCTTTCAAAACACAGTTACAAGTTCAAAGTAAAGAATTGAAGGCAACAACAGGAAGCTTGGTGTGTGTGAGTCTGTTGTTCACTGACTCGTGCAGGTCTTCTTGTCCTTGTTGAGTTTGAATCCTTTGTTGCAGTCGCAGGTGAAGGTGCCGGGTGCACTAATGCAGATCTGTTCACAGTCGTGTTTCCCCTCAGCACACAGGTCAATGGCTAGACAACACACACACACACACACACACACACACACACACACACACACACAGTTTGTTATTTGCTGTTGTAATTACTTGTTAAAGGTTCTTGTTTGTAGTGAAAGTTGAACTGAAATGTGTGTTTTTGTTTGTTTCTGTGTCTTCAAGCATTAAATGCAACGACCAAAACAATATATACATATATATAATAAATACATTGAATTTATTTTAAAGTTAATTCACTAGAACAAACCAAAAGAAGAACTAATCTGATGACCAGAGACTCGGCTGCACTTTCATTTATCTGTTTTGTAGAAGTTCAAACAGAACTTCTACAGGGGTAAGAGTGTGTTATGTGATAGATGGACCGAGTGTATGTTTGTTGGTCTGTGTGTGTAGACGCGTGTGCATGCGTGTGAGGGCCTGACTGACGTGTGCAGCTCTTCTTGTCCTCGTTGAGTGTGTGTCCTTCTCTGCAGTCACAGCTGAAGACGCCCGGTGCGCTGACACAGATCTGTTCACAGTCGTGTTTCCCCTCAGCGCACAGGTCAATGGCTAAAGGACACACACATTTACACACACAATGAGTTAGAGTGAGTGTGTGTGTGTGTGTGTGTGTGTGTGTGTGTGTGTGTGTGTGTGTGTGTGTGTGTGTGTGTGTGTGTGTGTGTGTGTGTGTGTGTGTGTGTGTGTGTGTGTTTTGAAGACATTGTCCATTTGACACTGGGATCAGAGCCTGTCCACTTCTTATTAATGCTGTTGTACTTGAATCGAAGTGAATGGAGCTAAAATAATTATTCACACCTGCATCTAAACAAAAATACTTTTTATATTTATTTATATATTATATTATATTAATAATAATTCATATTAATATAGTAACCCCTTTGTTTTTCTCACCTTTAATTCCTCGCTCACACAGAAACCGGCTCTCGTGCATCACATAACAAATACTTTCAGGTTTTTAAATCTTATCGAACAGAACTCTGTCTATTGTTTCTACACTTATATCCACAACCGTTGGCAGAACTTTTTATTAGCCCAGACATGTTGCCTTTGCAGCTGCATCTCTGTAAGTCGTAACTACCTCGTGAGCGCCCCCTACCAACAGGAAGTTGTGGAGTGGAAGTTTTTCCTATATTAGAAACTTCTCTCTTTTTTTTGACAATTTCTTTTTTTTTTAAACATTGCTCCCGTTTGACCCCAAAATAATATTTGGGTTTTTAGATTAAAGTTTTCTAAATAAGGCTGAAAAAGAAATGATGAAGGTCAAATATTAAAACCTGAACAATGTCTGTTAAATTATTAACTGTTCAATCTCTCGTGCGTCTTATTCATAACCTCTGAATGATCCATTTTATTAAAATGTAAGATATAAACCAGGTGTTTTCAAACAGCGGATCCAGCAGGAATGTAACAATCCATTCTTCCGAATGCTTTACACAGTGGTGCTGTGGTATTTGTGTTAAATGGACGACACAATTACATGTTGTGTTGCTGCTGCTTTGAAGGTTCGTACGGCTTCATTTCCAAAGGTTGTAAATCGTCCTCATTTCTCAGTTTTCTGTCAGTAAGATGTTAAACTGCAGCTGTTGCTGTGGAGCTGAGGCTGAGGCGTCATGAATGTGTACAAACATGTTGGCTGCATGTGTTCTCATGCACACAACATGCGTGTTTGTGGGGACAGGACGCAGACATGTGAGAGTGAGGCTGTGGACATGCTCTTGATGTGCGTAGCAGGAGGAAGAGAGATCACCAACATGTTCTTGAATTGGTGAAAATGGCAGATTGAGTCGTAAACTGGTGGCGAAGACGACACACAACAAAGTCAAACGTTCATTTTCAAGTGAAGTGAGAAAAGCAGGCGGTGAACCGCCGTGGTTACATGTCACGAGGGTCATTTCCTGTGAATGCACAGCGACCATGTTTGATTTGGAACAACACTGCTGTGTTGAACCTCGTGCACTGCTGCGAGTTTCCTGTGCACACAGTGACTGACGTTTGAGAAACGGTGTGGCCACCATCACGTGCCAGTTAACAGCCAATGACTTTGTAAAAAAGACAGCTCCCAGAAATGAAGCCAAAACATCTGGATCGCCTCCTGGTGTCTGGCTGCAGTATTGGTCATAAATGCCTCCTCCTCCATGTTCGCAGATGGGACATGGACCAAACTAAAAACATCAGAGTAGACGTCAAATGTTTGTAAAGATGTTTCTGTCATTTCAGGTCGTTCTTATCACACTGATGCTTGTTCAAGTGTTTCTGATCAGTTTGGTTTCCTGATTGGTCGAGTGCTTGTATCTGAGTATCTCTAATTTTTGTACAGAGGGAGGAAGTGGAAACACTTTCTAATCACATTCCCACAAACCTTCAGTGAGCATAGAACTGAGCAGGTAGATCTTCCTACATTACATCGGCATTAGATCTTTAAATGAGCTGGTATCACGTTCCACAGATTTCAGCCTTAGTGGTTGTGTTTGGTAGATTTTACATATTCAGATCTGAACCTCATCTCCATGACACCGTTGTGTCTTCACCTGCCTTCATTAGCGATCTGTGATTTCGGGTCTCGTGCTTGCTCTACTTACCCTGGCAGGTCTTGCCGTCGTCCAGCAGCCTGTAGCCCTCGTTACAGCGGCAGTGATAGCCGTTGAGCACACTCACACACTCGTGATCACAACTGTGGTTCCCAAACGAACAGAAGTCGATCACTGAGGGGAGGAAAGCAGCGAGGGCATAAGCAGCAGAGCGAACAGCGGCAAAACAAGTGTGTGTGTTTGTGTCTATGCTCCTGTTTCTCTCACATCTGATCTCACCCCCAACAAGTAACTGAATAAAACTCCTTCTGTTGTCGGAGTCCGAGCAGGTCTGTACGGGTCTATGAGGATGTAACAGCACGTTAGATATTCCAGGATTTCATAGGTAGCAGGTAACGTTTGACGCATGTAAACGTGTCTGGCTGATTCTTTTATTGTGAGAAGGAACATAGCACAAACTCTCACTGAGCTTCATGAAGCAGCAGAGAAATCAGCAGCTTGTGAAGATCACAATCCGTTTCAGCATGAGCGAACATGACGTGAACACAGTGAGTTTGACAGCTGATAGACAAGCGCTGTTATTTACCTCCGACAGGACGGTTATGTTTGTGTATTTGTTTGCTTGTCGGCAGGAAAATACTAAACTGAGTGGCTCCAAACTTGGTGCAGAAGAAACCAGTTCATCGCGGTGCCTATCCAGGAATTATCACTTTCCTCAAATGTGTGAGATATTTCAACATTTTGGTCGATTTCTAAGGAAGTTTGAGTCTTGATAATAAGAAACAACAAATTTATGGTGTTAAAATGTGTGTGTGTAGAATAATGCAGATTATAAGAGCTGGGCCGAAGTATACAGGATCGTCTGTGGCTCTACTGACATTCTAGTTCAAATGTTGTGTCTTTATCCATTTTAAATATTATACAATATAAATATAATACTAATATAAAGTATTTCAGCGTCTACATGTGTGTCTGTGCTTTCTGCCTTTGTGTCTGTGTGTGTGTGTGTGTGTGTGTGTGTGTGTAACTAACTTGAGCAGGTCCTCTTGTCGTCGTTCAGTGTGAATCCTTTGTTGCAGTCGCAGGTGAAGGAACCAGGGGAGCTGATGCAGATCTGTTCACAGTTGTGTTTCCCCTCAGCGCACAGATCTATGGCTGAAACACACAAACACACACACACACATGTCGAGAGGATAATTATCATTAAATGTGCGTTAAATAAAACACCCGTCTACAAACCAATCAGAGTCAAGTATAGGTAGACTCCGCCCACTTGGTGATGACGACAGGACGCACGTGTGTCAGACAAAGTTCAGATGAAACATGGAACAAACACATGAAGCTTCAGACTCAGAGAGAATCCTGAGCCTCTGTCTGTCTGACGGCCATTTTGTTTGGTTTATATATTGTGTACGTGTGTGTGTGTGTGTGTGTGTGTGTGTGTGTGTGTGTGTGTGTGTGTGTGTGTGTGTGTGTGTGTGTGTGTGAGTGTGTGTGCGTGTGTGTGCGTGTCTCACCTGCACATGTCTTCCCGTCGGCCTTCAGTGTGTATCCAGGCAGACACACACAGTGGTAGGAGCCTGGTGAACTCTCACAGACGTGTTCACAGCCGTGATCTGACTCCAGACACAGATCAACACCTGCAGCAGAGACCATGAGCTCAGATCCAGGATCAGAGTTCAATAATATGTCGACCCTGAAATATAAACCCTAACCCCAACTTCATGTTTGTACTTGAGGTGAAAATAGGGATTTATCAGGAATTTCTCATCTCATAGGTTCAAAGAGTTTTATGGTATTTGAAAAGTGAAGGTTGAGGGTTTCACTCCAGTAAAGTGAACATCACACTCACATTAAACTTAAAAAGTTTGTTCTTTTCAATCGATGGTGATGTTGTTTCATTTCCCTGCAGTCTTACCACAGAGCTTGTCCTGGAACTGGAGTGCAAACTGGTGAATCAGGTCGAAGGACTCCACCAGGAAGACGTGGTCCTCAAACGGCGGGGACGCCATGGCCCTCAGTGATGTCATGTCGGCCCTGGCCACGCCCACAGCGTAGATCTCGATGCCTTTCTCTCTGGCCTCCGCCGCCACCTCTGCCACGCGGTCCTGAGGACGTCCATCTGTCACGATCACGACCACGTTGGGGACCTGAGGGGAAGAAAACCTCCGGGTCAGAGCTGAGGTGAAGTGAGTTCAATCCACAGTTAAATAAAGACGTGAAATAAAATAATCATTGGCTGAAATGAAAAGATTTGAACTGTTCACACAAGAATCATTAAGTTTATGATAAAACCCTTAAGATTTGTACTTTATGTGACTGGGTTTTGCCTGGATGTCAGATAAGCATCCATCCAGAGTTAGAACATTTCCTGGAGACGATCGGTACCTTCGGCCGGTCCCCCTCCTCCGCGATGAAGGCTGCGTTCATCACGTATTTGATGGCGAGCCCCGTCATGGTGCCTTGAGCGAGGGGAACGATGTCATTGATGTTTGTCACCATAGTGTCCAGTTTGCTGTGCGTCTTCAGGGAGAACTCACTGCGGACCTGCAGACCAGAGGTGAGAGTCCACAGACGGTATGACAGTCCACCCCAATTGATCAATTTCACATAATAAAGAGAAATGACATGAAGTGGTTTGAAGATTTCTCTGACATCAAACAACCCTTTTGTAAGAAAACAGCATCTTAAAAAGTCCAGAAACTCATTAATCTGAGTTTTCTACTTCGCCTTACCTTCATTTACGGGGAAGTGCAAGTAATTCTGAGTCTGATATTCCTTCATATCTGTCGTACGTAACAAAGTTTTAAGAAATGTAACGTAATGAAACTTGCAGAAACCCTGAAAAAGTATTTTTGTAACCTGTCATTTTTTAATCAGCTCTAAACAAAAAACGTAAAATCAAATGTACAATTGAAAGTTTAGGAAGAGAAGAAGAAGAAGAAGAAGAAGAAGAAGAAGAAGAAGAAGAAGAAGAAGAAGAAGAAGAAGCAGCAGCAGCAGAGGATGACCTCCGTGTATCTGAACATGATGAAGATGAGGATGCTGTGTGCATCTTCGTCACCTGGCTGGAGTACTGAACCACGCCCACTCTGGTGGCGTTGGGTCCGATGTCCAGCGTGTCCAGGATGTCGATCATGAACTTCCTCATGGTCTCGAACTCGTGGGGCCTGACGCTGCGGGAGCTGTCGATGAGGAAAACCAGATCCACTGGACCGGACTTACATTTCTGATCAGGACCTGAGATCGAAATCAGTCAAATCAAAAGAGGAGCTGCAGCAAAGGACTGGAGAGTGTTTCTGAATATCAGTAAAACCTTTTACAGTCATATCACTGAATATGAGCAGAATGTCTCAAGAAAATATCAAAGAACACCAGTCATATCATTTAGGTTTGAGTCATAAAGGGTCTGTGTAGGCACCACATTGATTTGAGGATATCATATGACGTGTGTGTGTGTGTGTGTGTGTGTGTGTGTGTGTGTGTGTGTGTGTGTGTGTGTGTGTGTGTGTGTGTGTGTGTGTGTGTGTGTGTGTGTGTGTTCGCAGCAGAGGCCCTTCTCGCCCACTGGTGTATTTTGCTCATGATTTATCACCTGGACTCGCTCCTCTTGTGACTTCAGCCACATTACACCTGTTTTTGTGTTTAATTTTTTCTCGAGTGGTGAAACCTCATCTCGGTTCAAACAGTCGTGACTGAGCTATAACATCATCTGAGGCTCGAGGTGAGTCTGTGTTTGTGGAGTCGCTTTATGAGACGGAAAAGAATCGTCTGATCCAGAGTTTCCTCAGTAAGTCACGAGAGAAGCAGCCGTGTGGGATTGTTGTGGATTCCATCTTTAGTTTCAAACACACATGAGCAACGGATGGTTTTTAACATTTGAATAAATGTGTGTGCTTCAGTGTCTGGAGGCATAAATCAAGTCAAGGAAAAATGTCTGAAATATGGTTCACGTGCCAAAAATGTGTCGTCCTCCGCAGAAGCTTTCACAACTTGGGCTGCGATCGTTATGTCTCCATGATGGCAACAGACTGTGGTTGTCAGGTTGTCCGTCCGTCTTTCCAGTTTCTATAAACACGATGTCTCAAGGACGACTTGAGGGACTTTCCTCAAGTTTGGTGAAAAGGTGAAGACGGACTCTCGGACTAACTCAGATTTCTGAGGTCAAAGGTCGAGGTCACGGCGGCCTCACCATTGTCTCCTCCGTTTCCAAAGCTCCTTATTCCAGGATGTTCTACTTCCTGCTGTGGTCTAATCGCCAAAGTCTCATTCTCTGTTCACAATATATTTAAATTAATTCTCATTTGTTTCTCTAAAAGTCTTTTCTGATTGAAATAAGTCGATTTCGTTTCTCTTGCACAACAATGTTTTCACAACTTCAACCATTTGAATGAATCCGATGTTCTTTGTACAATTATTTCTCAGTTTGGCAGTTGAGTTAAGAAGGAGGCGATAGAAAGACTTTCCTTTGTCTCTGAAGGTTTTACTTTCTGACCGTGTGGACAGACTGACCTGTCTTGGGCCGGGCGGCGGCGAGGATGACCAGGTTCAGCAGAATGAATCCACACAAAGCTCCGAGCTGCTTCATCTTCATCTCGACGACGGCTATTTCACAGACGGGCTGCGGTCACAGCTGGAATCGTCTGGATCTGGAATAATCTGTGAGGACGAGAGGTGGCAGGTGAGAGGACGTTTGTTCACTTTAAACGCTGCTGAAGTGTCCTCGAGCAAGACACGGAATTATGCATCATGACTGATTTGCTCTTATTTGGTGACGCGTCATAAATATCAGTCCCTTAAACTGTTTGTGTGTCTGTTTGTGTGTGTGTGTGTGTGTGTGTGTGTGTGTGTGTGTGTGTGTGTGTGTGTGTGTGTGTGTGTGTGTGTGTGTGTGTGTGTGTGTGTGTGTGTACAGTCATGATAATGTCGTTGACCGGTGTGTGTTGCAGTGTGAAGTTCCCGTCGTAAAACGCTCGGCTACAAACTCCTGGATAAGGTGTACGACAGTTTGTGCTAATAGACGACTGTGGATAAACAAACTGAGTCTGTGTGTCTGTGTGTCAGTTTCCCTGGAGGCTGTCAGCTCCATCAGCTCCATCAGCTCCATCAGCTCCATCAGCTCTCATCAGCTCCACCAGCTCCATCAGCTCTATCAGCTCTATCAGCTCTATCAGCTCCACAATCAGCCCATCAGCTCCATCAGCTCCATCAGCTCTACCAGCTCCATCAGCTCCATCAGCTCCATCAGCTCTATCAGCTCCATCAGCTCTATCAGCTCCATCAGCTCCATCAGCTCCATCAGCTCCATCAGCTCCATCAGCTCCATCAGCTCCATCAGCTCCATCAGCTCTATCAGCTCCATCAGCTCTATCAGCTCCATCAGCTCCATCAGCTCCATCAGCTCCATCATACTCCACAGCTCTTCCCATCAGCCATCAGCCTTTGTCATGCTCCATCAGCTCCATCAGCTCTACCAGCTCCATCAGCCCATCAGTTCAGCCCGTCGCTTCGCTCCATCAGCTCCACCAGCTCCATCAGCTCCATCAGCTCCATCAGCTCCATCAGCTCCGTCAGCTCCGTCAGCTCCATCAGCTCCGTCAGCTCCATCAGCTCCATCAGCCTAGCCATCAGCTTTAGCGTCAGCCATCAGCTATCAGCTCCACCAGCTCCATCAGCTCCATCAGCTCCATCAGCTCCGCAGCTCCGTCGCCCATCAGCTTGTCAGCTCCATCAGCCGTCTAGCTTCTACAGCTCCGTCAGCTCCATCAGCTCCATCAGCTCTATCAGCTCCATCAGCTCCATCAGCTCTACCAGCTCCATCAGCTCTATCGCCATCAGCTCCATCAGCTCCATCAGCTCTATCAGCTCCATCAGCTCCATCAGCTCCATCAGCTCTATCAGCTCCATCAGCTCTATCAGCTCCATCAGCTCCATCAGCTCTATCAGCTCTATCAGCTCTATCAGCTCCATCAGCTCCACCAGCTCCATCAGCTCTATCAGCTCCATCAGCTCCATCAGCTCCATCAGCTCCATCAGCTCCATCAGCTCTACCAGCTCTATCAGCTCCATCAGCTCTATCAGCTCCATCAGCTCCACCAGCTCTATCAGCTCTATCAGCTCTATCAGCTCCATCAGCTCTATCAGCTCCATCAGCTCCATCAGCTCCCCCCTATCAGCTCTGTCAGCTCCATCAGCTCTATCCGCCCATCAGCTCTACCAGCTCCATCAGCTCTATCAGCTCCATCAGCTCCATCAGCTCTATCAGCTCCACCAGCTCCATCAGCTCTACCAGCTCTATCAGCTCCGTCAGCTCTATCAGCTCCATCAGCTCTACGCCTATCAGCTCCATCAGCTCTACCAGCTCTATCAGCTCTATCAGCTCCAACCAGCTCTATCAGCTCCATCAGCTCCATCAGCTCCATCAGCTCCATCAGCTCTATCAGCTCTATCAGCTCCATCAGCTCCATCAGCTCCATCAGCTCCATCTGCTCCATCAGCTCTATCAGCTCCACCAGCTCTATCAGCTCTATCAGCTCCACCAGCTCCATCAGCTCCATCAGCTCCATCAGCTCCATCAGCTCTACCAGCTCCATCAGCTCTACCAGCTCCATCAGCTCCATCAGCTCCATCAGCTCCACCAGCTCCATCAGCTCTACCAGCTCTATCAGCTCCATCAGCTCTATCAGCTCCATCAGCTCCACCAGCTCTATCAGCTCCATCAGCTCCATCAGCTCCATCAGCTCCATCAGCTCTACCAGCTCCGCTCAGCTCCATCAGCTCTATCAGCTCCACCAGCTCTATCAGCTCTATCAGCTCCACCAGCTCTACCAGCTCTATCAGCTCCATCAGCTCCATCAGCTCCATCTGCTCCATCAGCTCTATCAGCTCTATCAGCTCTATCAGCTCTATCAGCTCCATCAGCTCCATCAGCTCCATCAGCTCCATCAGCTCTATCAGCTCTACCAGCTCCATCAGCTCCATCAGCTCCATCAGCTCTATCAGCTCCATCAGCTCTATCAGCTCCATCAGCTCCATCAGCTCCATCAGCTCCATCAGCTCCATCAGCTCTATCAGCTCCATCAGCTCCATCAGCTCCATCAGCTCCATCAGCTCTAAGCTCCATCAGCCCTCAGCTCCATCAGCTCTACCAGCTCCATCAGCTCTATCAGCTCACTCCATCAGCTCCATCAGCTCTACCAGCTCCATCAGCTCTATCAGCTCTACCAGCTCCATCAGCTCCATCAGCTCTACCAGCTCCATCAGCTCTACCCATCAGCTCCATCAGCTCTACCAGCTCCATCAGCTCCATCAGCTCCATCAGCTCTACCAGCTCCATCAGCTCCATCAGCTCCATCAGCTCCATCAGCTCTATCAGCTCCATCAGCTCCATCAGCTCCATCAGCTCCATCAGCTCCATCAGCTCTATCAGCTCTATCAGCTCCATCAGCTCCATCAGCTCTATCAGCTCTACCAGCTCCATCAGCTCCATCAGCTCCATCAGCTCTATCAGCTCTACCAGCTCCGTCAGCTCTATCAGCTCCATCAGCTCCATCAGCTCCATCACCAGCTCCATCAGCTCCATCAGCTCTATCAGCTCCATCAGCTCCATCAGCTCTACCAGCTCCATCAGCTCTATCAGCTCTACCAGCTCCATCAGCTCTACCAGCTCCATCAGCTCCATCAGCTCCACCAGCCCATCAGCCTACCCATCCAGCTCCATCAGCTCCATCAGCTCCACCAGCTCCACAGGCAGCAGCAGCAGCAGCTCGGGGATACTGATCGTGTCTGGGAAGTGTTCACGTTCAGGATGGGATCCGTCTGCAGAGCGAAGTCCTTCAGGGGTTTATCTCTGTCTGACTGGAGGCCAGAGTCTGTGGTCGCCTCTGGCTCAGGTCTGAGTGTTGAGTCATCAGACGTCGCTGAGGACAAAGACTCTTTTCTCTGCGTCTCTGTTCGTCTCATTGTTTCTTCGTGGCGCTCGCTCCCTCAGAATTTCTTCGCCAACTTTCATCTCTTGCACATGTTTTTTTGGGGAGCATCTCCGCGGTCAACGGAGCCTCAGCCAAACATTTGGAGAACATTATTCACGCTTTACGTTTTCAGGTAATGACCTGTGTGGAATGTGTTGTCCCCAGTGTTAATGATAGTCTCATGTCTTAGTCCTGATGAAGCTTCTGATCATTGACCTCAAAGTTCTGCTTTTTCCAATCCAGCAAAAAGGGATTTTTTACACAATGTTGTTTTCACCCTGTGTGTGTGTGTGTGTGTGTGTCTGTGTGTGTGTCTGTGTGTGTGTGTGTGTGTGTGTGTGTGTGTGTGTGTGTGTGTGTGTGTGTGTGTGTGTGTGTGTGTGTGTGTCTGGGACAAAGCCCCCTCAGTATAACTCTCTGTATAGCTCAGTAACCCCCTTTCCTGTCTCCCTCACCGTCCACTCACCAAACGACAATCTGCTGTTGGACACGCACACACACACACACACGCACACACACGCACACACACACACACACACACACACACACACACACACACACACACACACACACACACACACACACACTGGCCCCGACAGATGTTCTATAATTATCCACAAAGAGCATCATTGAGCTCAGGCCTGATGTTTTCTCCTTAAACGTTTCATTGACGGCTGCTTCAGCTCTACAGTGTTTCTGAGCTCGGTTGTTAAATATAGAAATGAAGATCTTCTTTCCTCCAATTAACTCTTCAAACAAATAAAAACCAGGTCTGGTCTCCTGCCACCTCCGGGAGAACAGCTGAGATCCACTTCATTTATTTAACAATCACACATTGTGGGGTGAAGCTCCTGCGAGAAATCACAGCTTCATTAACGGAATTCTTTCTTGTGTCTAATCTTAAAGAAAATGTGCGTAAACAGTAAACCAGGGGGGGGGAACCAGCAACCACTCGGACGTCAGGGAGGCTCTCGGTGCCACATGTTGCAGCGTTGACCCCCCCCACACCACTCGTTAGAAAGAAGTCAGAGAGCTGCAGCGGATGTTGACGTTGGCCCGAATGTGAGATTACTACAACCAACAATGGCTGTTTCTTATAAACGACTTTCCAGGATCCAGGCAGGAAAAACTAACTGCTAGGATTTCCTCCAGTTTCACTAAACTCAAAATCAGCTTTGTTTTTTAACTTTCCAGCTGCTGCACAAACATCAGAAGCTTAAAGTTCAATAAATTCAAAAGCACTGGAAACATTTTTATAATGATAAGACCATTTTGTAAGTGATGCCAAAGTGTCTCTATCGCCCCCTGGTGGCTGGCTGCAGAACAGGTCCTAACGCCACCTCCTGCATTTCATGATGGGAAATCTATTGATCGTTTTATCTTGTGTATTGTGCCACAATGGACAACAACCGATGCCACATCTGAGACAGCGTCCTTTGTCACTGAGGTTTATTTTAACTTCAGGCTTCAGTTATTTAAATGTGCTGTTAATTTCTGTTCTGAACAAACTGAAGTAGCAAACAATAAAAAAAAGTCCTCTCATTTGTCTCAAGACGGAAGTGACGGGTCCAAAGGTAAGAACCAAAGACTCGTGTCTGATCTCGGTTGTTTGCGTTCACTCAACAGCACACGTGGAGTTCCTGTTAGTGCTGCCCTCTAGGGAGCGGGACATGTTAATGCATTGTGCAGATTTCCTCTGCAGCGTCTCCACATGTGGACTCGAACCTGTGGAATCAGCTCAAGAGTTCCTGTCCCTGACCCGGCGTCACACTGAGGCCTCTGCCGAGCAGATCCTGTTCCTGACTGTTTCTGCTGCTCAGTCACAATTCATCTGTGTTTTATAATCTGATCATCATTTCATTTATCTTTTTGTCCTTAAAAATGTTGATTTCCCAGAAACCTTTTCACCCTTTTCTTTTGCCATAACTTTTAAAAGATGTTGAATTATTTGAGTAAATGTGGCTTTCTTGTTTTTATTGGTCGTACAAAGTTCTTCACAAAGTTCGAAATTATTATTTTCAAACTATTGGAGATGACAGAAAATCTGACAAATTAAGTACAAATTATTATTGATTATCAAAATAATTGCTCATAATTGTTGTAGTATTTCAGCTTCAGGAGGAGTTTGTCCTTCTGTATTCCTGGGAAAGTTTTAATAAATAGAAATTGAAGAAAACGTTGTATATTTGCACTTAAGTTTATTTTAGAAGTCTTGATTATTTTCTGTCTTTCTCATTGATAAAGTGATAAATTCAGCGGTTTGCTCTTCGCTGACTGGGACCCAACATATTTCAATCAGTGGATTTCTAACTCTGTCTCTAGTTTCCTCCTCTGGCGTCCTGACATCAGACCAAACGAAGCTCTCACAGAATATCTCATGTCAGCTCTGGCTGAGGTTTGCAGTGAGGAAGCTGCAGCAGGTATGTGTCTCTGTGTTATTTGTTGCTTTCCTCCCTGGCGACTGATAGAAAACACAGAGTCCTGCTGTTTGTTTTCATCAGGTTATAATGTTGTTACCAGCCTGTGTTTCTGAAGCTGAATCACAGGAACCACGGCACACAACAGGAAGTCTCAAGGTAAATATACAGGTTTCCTTCTTTCTTAGGGTCAAACCTTCTCAACCTTTGAATTAGAGGTTAAGTTATAGTTTGTTTATGCTGCTATTTTACTAATAGTTTTAAAATCTCATTAACCAACAGCGTCCTCTGCAGCCAAAGGCGTTAATTCATTATATTGAGTCACAATCCTACTAATAAATCAGTTTTCATGTATAAAACACCACTGAACGCTGGATATTACCCATGATCCTCTGCTTCCGGAACCAGAAGAGCTACCGATTTAAGAGGTTTCTGCTGAATATTGGAGATAAACTCTGGTTTTTAATAACTTCTGAGTCTTTTTAACGGATCTACAGGACCTGGACCTGATTCTGACAATTAAAGTGACTGTCAATCAATTTCATTCATACAAAGATCTTAGTCCGTAAATCAAGAACAGACGTTCAGGGCGAGGAGTGAAAATGATATCACAGTGTAGCATTAAAATGATTATGAAGCTGTTCATTTAAGATCAAACATTTTCATATTGTTGTTGTTTCTGTGTAGTGGACAGAGGATGAGACTGTCACGTGGAAACTGGGGCAGTTTGATGGTTTCATTCCTTTCTGGTGTCTGGAGTTTTAAACAATGTTCTGACCCTTCACATTTTAACCTGGTAATATAATAACCCTTCATACGTTAACTATAATATATGAATTACTCTGTCAGAGGCTGTTTTGTGGAATTATTTTGTTTCTTTAGTATCTTCCACTAAAAATATATTTTAATAAACAGGACTTTTCCAATTCCTACATGTTTACACATCAATTAAACATTTTGAAGTGACTTCAAGCCTTTTTTTATCCATTTATCCAACGGGCAGGGCTCTGTTAATGACTGATAATAAACTAAATGTCTTTAGGGATCTTTGATTCTCCTACAGCTCATGGATTATCTGTTTTTTAATAAATAGTAACATTAAATGGTGAAGAGCAGTTATTCATTACAAGAAAACAATCAGATAAATCAGATAGCGTGATGAAAAACAAAATGTTTCAGAAACGTTAAAACGCCGTCGACACACGTCTGCAGTGTTTGCTCAAGAGAAAGATGTGTGTGTGTGTGTGTGTGTGTGTGTGTGTGTGTGTGTGTGTGTGTGTGTGTGAGAGAAACCTGCAGCTCAGCAGCAGGTGATTATCTCTTTATGCACACAGACACACACACACACCTGTGGTCAGATAACAGATCCGGGATGTAGTGCAAACACACACACACACACACACACACACACACACACACACACACACACACACACACACACACACACCACACACAAGCCTCTCTTACTGTAGATGGACTGTACGCTGCAGTGAAAACAGTCTGATCTCTGGAGAAGGTGATCAACTCTCTGACGGACGTTTGACACGTCTGTAACTGAACTAACTGTCACAGTTGAGCTGAGTGAGGACGGGGACACTGACGGTAACTGACGGTAACTGACGGTAACTGACGGTAACTGTGCATCACTGCAGCAGCAGAACATGAGGAACCTGCAGCACAGAAAACCAGAGTGAGGAGAACAACACAACCATCTTGATTTCAGGTCAGTGAAAAGAAATGTATCTTGTATCTAAAGGTATCTGAGTCTGTGATGCTTCGTCTCCAGTTGGACAGAATTGTTTGTTAAAGACACTGAGGATGAGTTTACTCCGGTAGTGGAACCATCACCAGGAGAACGTCTTCAACAGACCATCAAGCTGCAGCACGAGGCTGAATCACAGCTCTCAGATCTGCTGCTGGACGCTGAACACATTCTGTTTTCCTCCATCTTCACATCGGCACCTTGTGTCTTTGTGTGTCCACATCAGCCTCGAGCTGTTGTGCGGCTCTTTCACGCACAAACAGGCCTCAGTGTAAATGAACGCTGACGTTATCTTCAACACTGTTGTGAAAGCAGAGTGACCATGGACCTGAGGAACGCCCCCTCCTAAAGTCAGCACAGGACGCCATGGACGAGTCGGACGTCGGCAGGAAAGGTGAGCAGATGTGTTCACCACGCCGGACACAAAGTTCAACTGTGTGGGGGGGTTATATTGATTTATTTCAGTTTTTAGTTTGATGAATAAAGGTGCTTATTGCATTTGACCTTTCTTAACAGTGATACAGATACTGTGTGTGTGGGGGCTCATGTATCTGAGAACTGTTCCTCTTATCAGTTCCACACTTGTCATGTTAAAGGTCCAGTGAGGAGCTGTGCTGAATTTGACGCGACACACATTTGATATTAATGAATTTAACGATCACAAACTCCTGATCAGGGCAGATCCAGGATTTATTTTCTTTAACGTTGTGAGATTTAGGTGATTTCAACATTTCCGTTTTCCCAGAGAATAAAACTAGATGCTCTTCTTCTTCATGTTGAGAGGACTGGTATCTGTGAGTGTGTGAACACAGCTCACTGGTTGCTGTTGTGACACCTGAACTCAAACCATTTCTGTTATGCCGCGTGACAAAACCAAAAGAAAGAGAATTATGCACAAAATAAAGATTTGAAAACATTATGTTTTGAAAATTGTCCCACATACTAAGTTGATTCAATTTCAACTCAATTTAATTTGTTAGGCGCCAAATCATAATACACATAATCTTCATTATTTAATTTGAATTGATTGTCAGTCCACATTAAAATGTTTTATGAAACATCCAGGACTGTAACAGATTAAATTAGGCTTCAATGTAAAAACAGAAAGGTTGTTCAGGATTTCACACGTAACCGTCCAGGTATGTGTGATTACATCCTTTCTACTTTTGTCCCACATTCTATCAATCATCTGAGTCCTGACCCTTGACATCATCCCATGACCTCCTGCCAGGGTCGTGACCCTGAGGGTGAGAGGCGCTGACAGATGACAGATATTTGACCTCTGAGACGTTTGTCTGTCCCCTGATGTTAAACAGCTTAGTTTCTTCATGGTGAACAGTTGCTGTGTTCAGCCTCCACTTTCTTGCATTGAGTGAAAAGTTTCGGTTTTGTGAACAAACTCCTCTTTTGAAATGAGCCACTTTCTGGTGGTTAGATTTCCTGGTGTGTGACTCGATCGGTGCCAGCGAGCACATGTTCCCTCTGCAGGTTGTTATACCTCAGTCAGCTGTGACTCTGTCTGACAGTCGAGCTCCAACAAACCACTTTCAACAGGAAGAATATCTGGTGCCAAGTCAGACGACTGTTTTCTAACCAGGTGGTCGGGACCTTTTCTACAAAGTAGAAAAATATATGTATCTGCTGCACAGATGTTTATCTGCTGTTTGACCAAAATATCTCAAAAAGTATTTAACCGACCGCTGGGACATTTAGTAGAAACATTCATGGTCCCCAGAGGAACGAACCCTGCTTCCTTAAAGGTCCAGTGTGTAAGATTCAGGTGAGAGGATCATTGGAAGAAATTGATCTAGTGATGTTTTAACTAGTGTGTTCCATCTAAACTGTATGAATTGTTCTTTACCCTAGAATGGGCGCTTTATATTTAAATACTTTATATTTAAATACTTTATATTTACATCAGGAGCGGGTCCTCTCTACGGAGGCAGCCATGTTTTTTACAGTAGCCCAGACTGGACAAACTAAACCTTTTGAGTTTCTATGACAACTGAAGCTGCCACAGGTTCTCTTTCATGTTTGGAAGTGTGGGGGGGTGTTCAGCTGCAACATGACACTTCACCACTAGAGGTCACTACATTCTACACACTTGACCTTTAATGAGGCTCTACCTTTTTCATTATTTGCGCCGCCTACAGTTAGAAATTTTCTTCAAACTGCTGAAATATCTCAACATTTACAAGTTAGATCAGGGTGAAGTGTAATCCTGCTTGTTCTCCGCTAGCGCCACCATCTGGACAAAAGTTTTAGTTCATGCAACACTATCAGGATCCGCCTTCTGCTGAGCTAGCGGTCCCCCTGGACCACAAATGAGGCCCCACTTCACCTGGTGAGCAGTGGGGGGGAGGGGGGAGTCAGAGAGACAGGTTGGAGAGGGATGAGGGGGGAGTCAGAGAGACAGGTTGGAGAGGGATGAGGGGGGAGTCAGAGAGACAGGATGGAGAGGGATGAGGGGGGAGTCAGAGAGACAGGATGGAGAGAGATGAGGGGGAGTCAGAGAGACAGGTTGGAGAGGGAGGAGGGGGAGTCAGAGAGACAGGTTGGAGAGGGATGAGGGGGGAGTCAGAGAGACAGGATGATGAGGGAGGAGTCAGAGAGACAGGATGGAGGAGGGAGTCAGAGAGACAGGATGATGAGGGATGAGGGGGAGTCAGAGAGACAGGATGATGAGGGAGGAGGGGGAGTCAGAGAGACAGGATGGAGAGGGAGGAGGGGGGAGTCAGAGAGACAGGATGATGAGGGATGAGGGGGAGTCAGAGAGACAGGATGATGAGAGAGGAGGAGGGGGAGAGCAGAGACAGGATGGAGAGGGATGAGGGGGAGTCAGAGAGACAGGTTGGAGAGGGAGGAGGGGAGTCAGAGAGACAGGTTGGAGAGGGATGAGGGGGGAGTCAGAGAGACAGGATGGAGAGGGATGAGGGGGGAGTCAGAGAGACAGGATGGAGAGGGAGGAGGGGGGAGTCAGAGAGACAGGTTGGAGAGGGATGAGGGGGAGTCAGAGAGACAGGTTGGAGAGGGATGAGGGGGGAGTCAGAGAGACAGGTTGGAGAGGGATGAGGGGGAGTCAGAGAGACAGGTTGGAGAGGGATGAGGGGGGAGTCAGAGAGACAGGATGGAGTCAGTGTGTGTCAGTTAGAGAGGAGGTAGAGGGTGTGAGCAGTAAGACAGGTCACAGTGGTGAGATAGGTGAAGTGGCTGCAGTCTCTCCTGTAGGTGGTGAGACAGTGGGACCGGATGGAGTCAGTGAGACAGGTGGGACAGTGTGGAGTTTGAGTGACAGCTGGAGTCCAGACTCAGATGAAGACACAGCACTTGTTGTTAGAGGCTGAAGATCAGAACCAGATGTCGACTCTGCTACTGTTTCACTGAGAGAACGACAGTTTTACTGACTGTCTGCCTGCCTGTCTCACCCTCTCAGTGTGTGCCACACACACTCACTGCTGGATAGTGAGTCACTGTACTCACCTGAGGTCCGTCACTCAACACTGTGACTGTGGCTTAGATCCAAAGACCTCAGATACATGTCTAAATTCATCTGCCAGGCGTCGCCCATGGCAGCAACACTGCCACCTACTGACCACACTGTGCAGCACATTCACCTCAGACCAGTTCACAGTTTATTCCTTTTCACAAAACTCTTGACAATGAAATGGAAACACAGTCAGCGTCAGACAGACCCACAGACCTGTCTGTCTACCTGTCTGTCTGTCTGTCTGTCTGTCTGTTGTCTGCTGGACTTCTACCTGTCTGTCTACCTGTCTGTCTGTCTGTCTGTCTGTCTGTCTGTCTGTCTGTCTGTCTGTCCGATCGTATAACTGTTCGTCTGCTGGACTTTATAACTGTCTAACTGTCTACCTGTCTGTCTGTTTGTCTGTCTGTCTGTCTGTCTGTCTGTCTGTCTGTTCGTCTGTCTGCTGGACTGTATAACTGTCTGTCTGTCTGTCTGTCTGTCTGTCTGTCTGTCTGTCTGTCTGTCCGACTGTATAACTGTCTGTCTGCTGGACTTTATAACTGTCTGTCTGTCTGTCTGTCTGTCCGTTCGTCTGCTGGACTGTATAACTGTTCGTCTGTCTGTCTGTCTGTCTGTTCGTGTGTCTGTCTGTCTGTCTGTCTGTCTGCTGGACTGTCTGTCTGTCTGTCTGTCTGTCTGTCTGTTTGTCTGTCTGTCCGACTGTATAACTGTCTGTCTGCTGGACTTTATAACTGTCTACCTGTCTGTCTGTCTGTCTGTCTGTGTGTCTCTCTGTCTCTCTGTCCGACTGTATAACTGTTCACTGTCTGCTGTCTGTCTGTGTGTCTGTGTGTCTGTCTGTCTGTGTGTCTGTCTGTATAACTGTCTACCTGTCTGTCTGCCTGTCTGTCTACCTGTCTGTCTCTCTGTCTCTCTGTCCGACTGTATAACCGTCTGTCTGTCTTCTCACTGGACTCTTTCTCCCTGAGCAGCTTTGAGCGTCTGAGCGTCACCTCCAGTCAACCAGTGTGAACCCACTGCATTTCTCTCTCTCTCTCTCTCTCTCCCTCTCTCTCTCTCTCTCTCTCTCTCTCTCTCTCTCTCTCTCTCTCTCTCTCTCTCTCTCTCTCTCTCTCTCTCTCTCTCTCTCTCTCTCTCTCTCTCTCTCTCTCTCTCTCTCTCTCTCTCTCTCTCTCTGTCTCTCTCTCTCTCTCTCTCTCTCTCTCTCTCTCTCTCTCTCTCTCTCTCTCTGTCTCTCTCTCTCTCTCTCTCTCTCTCTGTCTCTCTCTCTCTCTCTCTCTCTACCCCCTCTCTCTCTCTCTCTCTCTCTCTCTCTCTCTCTCGCTCTCTCTCTCTCTCTCTCTCTCTCTGTCTCTCCCTCTCTCTCTCTCTCTCTCTCTCTCTCTCTCTCTCTCTCTCTGTCTCTCTCTCTCTCTCGCTCTCTCTCTCTCTCTCTCTCTCTCTCTCTCTCTCTCTCTACCCCCTCTCTCTCTCTCTCTACCCCCTCTCTCTCTCTGTCTCTCTCTCTCTCTCTCTCTCTCTCTCTCTCTGCCCTCTCTCTCTCTCTCTCTCTCTCTCTCTCTCTCTCTCTCTCTCTCTCTCTCTCTCTCTCTCTCTCTCTCTCTCTCTCTCTCTCTCTCTCTCTCTCTACCCCCCCTCTCTCTCTCTCTCAGTTTTTATCAACTCTTGTTTTCTGAAATGAAATCGTTGTTTCATCGTCTCACTTCATCCAAAAACAGAATATTTACACATAAATACTAAAACAATACAAAAAGCTTTTCCAACAATGCAGCTGTGACCGATGATCAGTTTTTCATCATCTGTCATTTTAAAAAGTTCATTTATAACAAACTTAAAGCTTCTGAGCTTAAAACAACTCGTATATAAAAATCTTTTCTGTGTCAATTACACCTGATTATTTCCTCCAATGACCAATTCATTATTTTATCTCTGTACATGAGAGAATATTGAAAACGCTGATCACACTTTCCCCTGAGCCAGATGTGACAGATGCAGGTGTTTTATAATCGAAGTACAATCCGTTATAAACAAAGAGAAGCAGTAGATCATCAGAGTTCAGCAGCTGAAACCAAAGATTGATGAGCTCCTCAGTTCTAATGCAGGATCATTATTATCTTCTACTCTTCAATTAAAGGTGGTTGAAATGACGCATTAATCCTTGAATTACTTATAAAACTTTTATTGTAACTGGTTTAAAATCTCCTCTTATCTCAGAAACTCCGATGCTCCAGCCTGGATGTCCCCAGGCGGACCCCGCGCTCCTGTTCCCCGCCTCTGTGGCCCCAGACCCGGTCACCCCGCTCACTCACCTGGGGCCGCTGCTGGCCGGACGCGACGCACCGAGGACCGGGAGCGGATGGGACAGGTGAGACGATCAGACCTCCGCCACTTAAAGTCCAGTTGTCCCGGCTCGGGAAGCTGAGATCAGGGTTCAACTCAAACTTATCCCAAACTTCTTCAGACGCGTGAGGAATGAGCGCTTGGCCGTGGAAACGCGTTCAGGGCGCGGGGGTATCTCTGACCTGTCCTCGGCTTGACTCTGGTGGAATGAGCCGGTGGAGGGATGGAGTGCAGCTATTAAAATACCAGGAGGAGGAAAGTATTTGTGGAGGCAGAGACCCCTCCCCCGTCCCCAGCCTCTGAAACCTAAAGGCGAGGTGCGGTGGAGCTTGTTAAGGTTTTGAAAACTCAGAATTTCAAGGCAACTAATTTAAACGCTGGAGCCAAATCAGTCTCATAACTTAAAACAATAATCTACAATAATAGAGCATTATCTTGTATCTTTCATTGCAGTGGCGGATCTAGGATTTATCTAAATCAGGGGCCATTAGGTGGCCACCAATGCACCACTAGACTCCATCCTTCTTTACTCTTAGTTCTGTAGATGTGAACAAAGACACACACCAGTGGATATATTGTGAAAATAGTTTTTTGTTCAAGCAAATTGTCATATTTATAGTTAGTAGACTAGTTTATTTAGAAAAAACGACTCCAGGGGCCAATCAGATTTCAGCTGGGGCCAGTGCCTCCTCGGTTGTTCTGAGTTTGAATCAGTAAAAAGTCACAACAGACGATAATTCACTGGAGGATTCACCTCGGATGTATTTTCAAACCGTGTGTGAGTCTTTTCCTGTTTGTTACTAAAAGTCAAACAGATGTTCACTGAAGATCTGAGACTTTCTAATGAAGCAGAAAACGTTAATGAAGCCATCGAGCCCGTTGAGCCTTGGAGACGAGGACGTTGTGAATCTGTTCATGTCAGAGGACTCATCCCTCTTCTAATAAATCTGTCTGTGTCATGTATCGATCATCTGATCGGCTTCACACTCAACATGTGTTAATACACTTTGAATAAACCGGTGACCAGCGTCTGAGCTCGATCCCAGCAGCTGATTCTCCAGTTCAGGTTCTGTGGACTTCAGCTCTTTAATGGATGTGACTCACTCTCAGCGAAAATGTCATGAATGAACTGTCATGAGAACAGTTAGGTCTTGTCTCTGCTGTTGATACAAAGCTCTGGTCGCCTGTTCAATCAAAGTTTTATATTTAAAAAAATTCAACTCCTCCCTTCAATGGATCCTTAACAACACACATGACGAGTGAGAAGCTGACGAGATGAACGGTTCTGGAGAAACGTGAGACACAGACAGAGGTTTGTGGAACAAAGTCCTAAGAAACAAACACACTCACGTCTGAATATAACAAATCAGTCTCTTCAACGGAGAGACGACGATGATGTCTCAGGTTGTGTCAGTTTCTGCTGATGTATCACGTGAGTCTCAGGTGGACGAAGGTTTTTAACGACTCGTCTTGACAACGTGTCCCTCGATGCAGTTGTATTGCGCTGACGAACCTCACAATGATTGTAGTCATAACAACTTTTCAACCTCTGGACGAGAAGACAAACTTTCCCTGGAGGTGAGAGTGAATTCCTCGCCTCCGTCCCTCCACCCCTCACCCTCATTCTGTCTTCAGGCCCTTCTGTGTCCTCGGTGTGAAATACCAGAGGCTCTGAGCTCCTGACACACTGACCTTTGACCTTTGGAGAGGGGAAGGTCTAATTTAGACTCCATGGTGGCACCCTGGTGACTGACCACACACACACACACACACACACACACAGCCAGTGAAGTGTGACCCTGAACTGTGAACTGTGGAGAGGGGAGCAGGGGGTCAGAGGGATCCCCCCCCCCGTACATGAACACTCTCCAGTGTCCTCCTCTGAGGACATGTACCAGTATGTTGCATTGAGGACAGAGATGATGTAAAACCAGAGTTTAAGTGGTTTAAGACGAACGTAAAGTACAGGCACCGGTTTGGTATGAAAGTTACTTTAAACCTCCAGTGAAACAGACGTCAGACGTTTGATTCCTCACATTAACGTGTGTCCAATGAAAACACGAAGCCATGGAGCGAACTGTCGTAGATATTGATTGACGTTGACGACATTGAAACTGTTGATGAGGAGAACCGATCACATTTTGGTGCAGATCTAGGAATTCTCTCTCACTTTCTTCAACATTGTGAGGACGTTCTCCAACACTTTCATTGACACATTGACTTGTTTCTTCGAGTCCTTTTTGCTGTCGTTACTTTTTGTCACCACTTTATCTTTCCTGCCCTCCTCCCCGCTCCCCTCCGTGTCAACAGTCTTCATTATGAGGAGCATTCCAGGCTCCGGGCCCCGGGGCTGTAACTCAGTGTCTGGCCCCTCATTACACCGCCGCTGCAGAGAGAGAACGCAGCTGATGTGACAGCTGCCATTGTTAGCGGGGCTACACGGGGCCGCTCGCTCCGTGACTGCTCCGGCTCGCTCAGTCGTTTACCTGCTGTTCAGCGGATCACGTGAGATCTAATCACACACGGGTTGGATTCTAATCGTCCAAACACAGAGATTAATCGCTCAAACTGAGGAATTAATGAGCAGGTTTTCCCACATTGAGGCCGAGAGACACACGCATGAGTAGAAAATATTATAATATTATGTCAGTTCGAAGCCACTGTTTCATTTATTTGATGGAAGCACTTTGGTCCTGTTTTCCTGGTGCATGACAAGTAACGTAAATACAGGTCAAATTTATATATGGGAATTATTTAATTTTTTTAAAGGAAAAGAGTAAAAATTATCATGTAGATGCTTTTAGAATAAAAAACAAACAACCCCTGTGAAATGTATCTGAATGTGATTAAAATAGAAACTTGATTATAATTGATCCATTAAATATCAGCAGCAGGAGTCAAAAGTGACCTTTGACCTTTATCCACTGAAATCGAATCAGTTCATTCTTGAGTTGGTTCTTTGTGAGTGACAGCTTTCTCGTCCAATCAGGAGGCCGGACCCCGGGTTTCACGGCTGCCAGTCAGTGGGAACAACGAGGGAACCGGGAAGAGACGCCCACGCTGACCAGAGCGTGGTCATCCTGCACGCCAAGGTGGCTCAGAAGTCCTACGGCAACGAGAAAAGGTGATGACGACTCACTTTGATAAACACAACCGCAGCAAACTTTAAAAACACGTACAGCTCTGGCTACGTTCACACAAATACGCTTTAGTTTTAAAACACATCACTTTTACGACATTTATACCTGACGCCAATAATCTGGAGTTTTTCGTCCCCTAACACTGAGACGTGACGCAGACGCCCACGTTCTCTTCCTGATTGGTTCTTATCAGTCACATGACTTGACTACCAGCGGTGGACACAAAGCGTCACTAACACTTCCTGTCAGTAACAGTTCCACCTCGTCGGCGCTCAGGTTTGAGCTATGGTTTTCGTCGGCGCTCAGAGAAAAGAAATCCCTGCTCTGACTTCCCACCATCACAGTTTCTGTTACTGAGCAACCAGCTGCAGAGGAGACGATCTACTTCCTGTTTACACCACATGACCAGTGTACAGGAGTGGTCATGTGACTGGTTTTGAGCTATGGTTTTCGGGTGTGTGACTGTGGACAGAGATTATTTCTGACACGGAGCGATGATGCTCATCGTTTTAAAATGACAGCGTCAGCGTGGACGTAGCTAAAGTGTCAGGACGCTTCACCTCTGACCCCTCAACTCTTCAAACGAGATCAGGCTGATTTACTGTGTCGATGTGAACATGATGAATCAGACAAGACAAAAGTTCAGGTTCACGAGTAACTTTTTAATTGTACAGGTTCTTCTGCCCTCCGCCCTGTGTTTACATCCGTGGTCGTGGATGGAAGGTCATGCAGGATCATCTGAAAGGTGAGGAAACCAACATTTTAGATTAAAACATCAGATGCAGCTCTGTCCTTATCGTTCTTTATTTGTCTTCCCTCCCTCCTCTTTCTCATCCTCTTCTTCCCTCCTCTCTCTCATTCTCCTGCAGCCGCTGGTTACGGAGACTCTGTGTATCGCATGTGTGGTTACATGTGTCTCGACAACTCCAGCCAGTCTCAGGCCGACACTTTCAAACTGGTCTTCGATGAGCAGCCAGAATCCACGGTTAGAGAGCTGTGTGTGTGTGTGTGTGTGTGTGTGTGTGTGTGTGTGTGTGTGTGTGTGTGTGTGTGTGTGTGTGTGTGTGTGTGTGTGTGTGTGTGTGTTTCTGTCACCTGTTCTCTGGAGGTTTGAACCTTTGTTCAAGATAAATTCTCCTCCAGCAGCAAGAGATAAATGACGTGTGATGAAGTTGTAGTTTACTTAATTTTAATAGTGGCTAAAGATCAATATTGACATGATTTAAGGTGAAAAGTTGCATCGTGTTGCTTTAACGACCAAACATTATAAACACCCTTCATGCTAAAGTCTGTCGTGCAGGTTCATCGCCACATCCACATGGTTTGTGTAAAGACGAAGCACTAACGCATATTTTTACATCCAGAACAACAGATATTCAAGTAATTTTCTTTCTAAATGTATCAAGAAGTTCTGAGATGCACTGGAGCTTAAATCAAATCGTATTCGGAGTCGTAGCTTTGATTGATGCTTGGACCAGCAGCTGCGGATGAGTGGTTGATGGGATCTAAAGACCTGGAGCGACAGACAGCTCGGTGTGTTTGTCCAGACGAGACAATCACCTCCTTCACAGCAGACGACTGTTGACTCAACAAACAGTCGTGTCTGCTCCTGTAAACACATTGTTTGTCTCTCGCTGTCGTCCTCACTGAGAGAGGAGAAACAGACTTCCTGTTTCTCTGTCCGCTCCATCGGAGTCACTCCAACTCACCAGGACACAACTAACTGAGCGACATGAACAATATTCACACATATACGTCCATACTGATATGTTAAGTTTTAAATGCTTCACTTTTGCTATGTTAACACTTGACGTCCACGTGACTAAACGCTGCTGGTTCTCGTTTCAGTTTGAAAACTCTGGGTTTGTGTTTCAACAGAAACTGAGACTTTAGTAAACGATGACGCAGACGTTCTCTTCCTGATTGGTTCTCATCAGTCACATGACTCGACGACCAGCGGTGAACACAAAGCGTCGCTAACACTTCCTGTCAGTTACAGTTCCACCTCGTCGTCTCTGCTCTGACTCTTCACCATCACTGTTCCTCCTTCAGAGGAGTTTCTGTTACTAAGCAACCAGCTGCAGAGGAGATGATCTACTTCCTGTTCACATCACATGACCAGTGTAGGTGAACGGTCATGTGACGTGTGTTTTTTGCAGGTGTGATCGTGTGGATGGAGATTATTTCTGATACGGAGCTAAAACACTTGTTGTCATGTTAAAATTATGTTTTCAGACTTTAATGTTGAAGTGTGAACGTAGCTAAAGATGGACGACAAAGCAAATTTCTAAAGGGGAAGCCAAAACATCTATATCGCCCCCTGGTGGCTGTCGGGCTGGACAGAGTGGAGACGCGTTGTCCATCTTTATTTACAGTCACTACCTCTGACACACTGACTCCTCTGTCTCTGCAGCAGATGTTTGCCTGCGCCAAGTCGCTGTTCATCTCTGATCAGGACAAGAGGAAACACTTCCGCCTCCTGCTGCGACTCTTCCTGGGCAACAGACAGGAAGTGGGTTCATTCCAGAGCAGACTGATCAAAGTCATCTCCAAACCGTCACAGAAGAGACAGTCCATGAAGAACGTCGACCGTGAGTCACGTCTTTACATCTTTTCCACTTTTTATTCCTGCACAGCCGGGACAGCAGGCGTTGGGTTTTCAGGTTGTTTCAAGTTTCTTCATATTTGACTCAGACAAGAGCAGCGTTTGTGTTTCACTTAGTACGAACACAGCAGCAGGAACATGTGGGAACATTCAGGCGAGGGGCGGAGCCTGTAGAGCAACAGAGAGAGCAGCAGGACGAATGACGTATAAACTCTGCTGTGGAAAGATCAGTGTTGTTGTTTACAGCTCATCCACACCGGCGTCGGCCCTCATCACCAGAAGATCTGGAACCTCCTCGTGTTTCCAAGTTGACGTCTTCGTCTTCTACGTGTACGGCTCCTCTTCTTGAAAAATTTGAACATCTGATAGTAAAACAGCTTCATTGAGTTTATCTTTGAAAACTTGTTGTAGTTCAAACACACTTTCAGGCTTTTTAATTCTGTTTCTGTGAGAAAACATCTTTCAGTGGTTTTAAACATCCTGCTCAGACAGAGACCGATCCCAGGTTCAGCTGAACGATTGATAGCCGGTTGTGTCAGGTCACAGGGTCAAAACACACACACACACACACACACACACACACACACACACACACACACACACACACACACACACACACACACACACACACACACACACACACACTCACACGCACACTCTAAAAAGAGACATCATCTTGACAGCTGACATTGCAGATCAGGTGACGTCCGATTGCTCAGGTTCCTGTGTGAGAACGAATCCTTATCGGGCTTTGAACCTGTGTGAGTGTCAAATATTACAAATGAATGAATGAAAAGCTTAAATAAAGAGCTTGTACTGTGTTGTACAGTGTGTGTGTGTGTGTGTTCAGAATCAGTTTGGGTCACACTATGTCTTTGTGTGTATTTCAGTGTGTATCTCCTCGTGCTCCAGAGTTGCTTTGTTCAACCGCCTGCGCTCTCAGACGGTCAGCACTCGTTACCTCTCAGTGGACAGAGGAGCTTTTGTAGCCAGCGCCAGACAGTGGACAGCCTTCACCATCACCATGGGTAAATCTGTGTGTGTGTGTCAGTGTATGTTCACACACTGACTGATGCCTTGTGTACTGTAAAGGTCACATTGTGGTCACTCTTTGACTTTAAATCAAAAACAGAGGCTCAGAGGAGAATCCAGAAATCCACCTCCACTATATGTGACTGTGCCGGACGCAGATTCTATGGGATGTTAATACCAGTGGCGCCGCCAGGATTATATGTTACAGTACGAGAATGAACCGTCGGGATGTACCTCAGTCTGTACGTGCACACATACATCTACTCAGCATGAGAACGAGCACGAAATATAGACTCTGTTCAAGTGTGACACTGGTATCAGACTGGTTCCTCCAGTATCAGTCTGGTTCCCTCGAGTATCAGACTGGTTCCCTCCAGTATCAGTCTGGTTCCCTCGAGTATCAGACTGGTTCCCTCCAGTATCAGACTGGTTCCCTCCAGTATCAGACTGGTTCCCTCCAGTATCAGACTGGTTCCCTCCAGTATCAGACTGGTTCCCTCCAGTATCAGACTGGTTCCCTCCAGTATCAGTCTGGTTCCCTCCAGTATCAGACTGGTTCCCTCCAGTATCAGACTGGTTCCCTCCAGTCACCAGACGTCTCCTCACCACTCGGCCACCCTGCATAAATACAGTCAGTGTGAGAGCGAGTTATTCACCAGTGTTTCCCTCACACTCCTCTGGAAAGACGGTCCAAAGATCTGCTGGGAGGTTATTTATTTAACACACGGACCTCCCACCACCAAAACCTAAACCTCAGTCCTTCACCCCAACACACACACACACACACACACACACACACACACACACACACACACACACACACACACACACGCAGGCACTCACAAGATGAGTCTGTGTTGCAGTGAAAGTTAAATATAGTATTCATTAATGTACAGTTCATATGAATATTCATGTGTGTGTGTGTGTGTGTGTGTGTGTGTGTGTGTGTGTGTCTGTGTGTGTAGTGGAGGACCAAAGTGCTGACCAAGGGGACTTTGTGCTGAGCGAAGGCTTCATCTGTTACGGCGCTGTGGTCCAGTTAGTGTGCACGGAGTCTGGAGTAGCACTGCCACCAATGGTAACACACACACACACACACACACACACACACACACACACACACACACACACACACACACACACACACACACACACACACACGCATGTGTATTGACTGTATAAAGGTGGACGACACGACAGCTCCAATAAGAGAAGCCAAAGCCCCCTGGTGGCTGGTCATAAACCCCTCTCTCCATGTTAGCAGATGGGACATGGACCAAACTAAAAAGTCAAAGTAGACGTTAAATAAACGTTCATCTGATTCTCCAGTAACTACAGGTTGAAAGTGATTATAACCACAGGAGAGAGAGAGAGGGGAAGCTGCAGCCGTCTCAGCTGATCATATCATGTTTAAATGTTCAAACCACAGAGTCGCGGTCCAATCAGCGCTCTGATTATCCCGTATGTCTCACAGATGTGTGTGTGCAGGTGTTACATTATCTGCTGATCCCTAAAATGCTGTGACTGCTCCTCCCATCATGCAGTTTGAGTTAAACTGAGACGAAGCGCTGAGCAGACCCTTTCTCAGCGCCTCCTAAACTGCTGTCATAACAACCTGAGCCGCAGGCCCGGTGCTGGAAGGTGGAGGCAGCGCTGCTCACTACACCTCTGGATGTTTTTATACTTGAGGCCTATCGCTGTTTGGTTTGTTTGAAGACAGGGAGCGTGGCGAGCAGCTTGGTTGTGGTCGACCTTCAGGGGCCGAGGAGGTGAAGGGAGACGTGCAGATGAAAACGTTCAGCTGCATCAGCAGCCGTGAAGAGAACAAAGTGCTTAATGTTCTGTGTGCGGTGCAGTCGGTGATGGCAAGCGATGTGCACGCGAGTGTGATGTGCACGTCACGCGTGATGTGCACGTTACATGTGATGTGCACTTAGCGTGTGATGTGCACGTCGCGTGTGATGGAGCTCGAGGTCGGAAGATACCAGAGGATTTTCCCTGTGCCGCCTTCGGCCATGAACAGACCTCCTGCTGGACAGGTAGAGCTTTTTAAATCTCACTCTGCAGTGACGGAGCGTTGTCAGCTGGACGGCCTCAGCTCTGCTTCGTCTGCCTCCTGAACATAGATGAACTGGATCGACTGTTTTCAGACGTCAGACTGACTCTTCATCCTAAACAACTTCTCTTCTTCTGTATGCAAAGTGCAGGCTTGGATTATTTTGAAATATAGTACATTTTAGTCATTATTGACATATAAAAAAAAAGAGATGTAATCTAATCTAATCCTGCACTGAAGTCCGGATATGTTCCTGATATGTTCCTGACATGTTCCTCACATGTTCCTGACGTGTTCCTGACATGTTCTGCAGGTTCTGTCTGTGAGAACAAATGTCTGAGTCAGTGTCTCTGGACATTTTCTGGATCTTCTCCTGCAGCCTCCTGGTAAAATGTGGGTAACATCTCAGAGTCCATGAGTCCATGTGAGGAAACAGCAGGACAATGTGTGGAAGCTTCCCAGTGAGCGAGTGGACGTGTTGATGAGGTTTCTAACACGTGACTTAACAAAGTTTTTTGCAGAAGCAGAATATTAGCAACAAACTCTCCAACACAAAAACACAGTTATCATGAGAAAAAAACAACTTTTTAAAATGAATCCATAAATATGTCAATTAAATGTGTTTAGGTTGTAAATCATGTTTCATTATTGCTGTTTCTTTTCATCGTCTTGTTAAATTCCACCAGGTGATTCGTAAGGTCAACAAGCAACAAGCCATCTTGGACGTGGACGAGCCTGTTTCTCAGCTTCACAAGTGCGCCTTCCAGTTCAGAGACGACCCTCAAGCCTACTTGTGTCTATCTAACGACAGCATCATCCAGTACCTGGTGAGACTCCGTCCTTCTCTGTCTTCATTCCTCCTCCCTCCTTCATTTCTATCCTTCTCTGTCTCTATCTCCCTTTTCAAATGTGTCCTCCATCCCTTCGTCTCGCTCCAGGCTCCGTCCAGCGTCAGGGACCCCAGCAAAGTGGTGCTGAACGACGGATCCTGTTGGACCATCATCGGAGTGGAGATGGTGGAATTCACCTTTAACGAGGGTCTGGCCTGTATCCAGACGCCAGTCAGTCCTTTCCCTGTTATCATAGGGCTGGAGGTGAGTCCGAACACACACACACGCATACACACACACACAGACACACACACACACACGTACACACACACACACACACACACACACACACTCACACACTGAGAGTCAGTGTGGCCGAGTTGTAACTGTAACTAAAACCTAATAAAGTGACTTCAGATGATGGTTAATAATTCTCTGATCAATATCAGCTTTATATTGTTATTTTCAGAGAGATCTTAGAGAGTTATTTTGTACACAGACAGACACTCAGAGGTCAATTCTGTCGACATTAATAAACTGTTCTGCATTTCACGTGAGCTCAGGCCGCCTGTCAGTTGTGTCCTGTTCCTCCAGGTGAACGGCGGCGGACACGTTGCCATGCTGGAAATCCTCGGGGAAAACTTCAGCCCTCATCTCAAAGTCTGGTTTGGCAACAGTGAAGCTGAGACCATGTTCAAGTGAGTTCAGGAGAAAACAGAACAAGAGATTCTGATTTGATTGGTTTCTTCATATCAGTTATTTAATATTGACGAGCTGCAGTACAACGTCACATGTTGACAACAGTTGTGATTTATACATTTTTATTGATGGGCTGTTTCCTGATCGTCTTTAACAGCAGGTGGATTTGGTTTGGAATTGGTTTTGTTGAGGAATTTCAATAAAACACAAGAGACCAGTTTTAAATGAGAATAACTCAACGACTGGAGAAACTGAAACTTTTGCTTGAAAAAATATTTGAATGATAAAATCGATTCATCTTCTTTATTCACTTTTCATGTCTTCATTCTGTTTCTAAGAGGTTTTTTTTGCTGACTTAAGGTAAAAAACTGTTCACTCAACAAGTTCTAATATTCCAACATTGATTCACACATTCAGGGAATTTGTTGAACCTTTTTACCGGTTTTGGTCCATTTTGAGAAACCAACCTGGACCTGAGCAGCATGAAGGAGTTTATGTTACGCTCACCACTGAGAGAAGCTTCTCAGACTCCTGATCCTGTAACTTACAGACAGACTCAGCAGGAGCTGACATTCAGGCGTCTCCTCACAGAATCTCACATCCAAACAGCTCCTCTGACGTCAGAGTCCCCCTCAGATGCCACAGCTGAGGTGCCGAGGCATCAGGGTCTCTGGGCGAGAGGCTCAGTAAACACACCTCCCGTCAGCAGCAGCAGCAGCTCGGCGGCGTGGAGGGAAGCCGTGTTTGTATAACAGTCAGCCACACTGCGCTGTTTGTACGAGAGGCTGCAGCCAATTAGGAACATGATCCCTCGCTGCCGTGCAAGTGGGACGTGTGTGAATGAAACACCTTATGAGAGTGCGTTCAGAATATCTGCTGCTCGCTAGGATTTCATATCAGATCGTGTTTAGTCTGTCACGTAATCATATAATCATATAATCATCTACACATGGACAGGTTCGTGTGCACCTTTCTCAGTGGTTTCTATATTTATTTTCCTCTGTCCTCTTCTTTTACTCTAATTTGTTTTGAAAAGTGCTGAATAGATGAAGTTTGCATGTTTTTTTTCCTTAATTTTAAACCTGCATTATATCTTTTGCGACCACTTGGGGGCAGCACAGAAAGTCGTAAATGCAACAACACATATTATGGATAGTGTTGCATATTCAGATGCAGATAAAAGCACCTTGGTCACTCAGGGTTGTTTGTGATGAGTCTAGTTCCTGTGTTCTCTGTGTATTATCTCTGTGTTTGGTCTCCACCACCTCCTCGTGGAGACGTTAGACTCTTGAGCTGCTCAACGCTTCACTGCAGCTTTTACAGCTTTTTACAGCTTCTCCTGTGGAAACAGCTGCTGCGGCTGAAGAACGACACGAGAGGCGGAATCAAAACAGTAAATCTGAGCTGGGGCGTAATTATTCACTTGATTTACAACTCGAGTTAACGCTGCATAGAACGAACTTAACCTCAGAGCGGACCAACAGAGAAATGTTGTGTTGTTCTGTGAGACATCGTTAAATCCTAGACGTTGTTTATTAGCAGCTCAGGTGAAGGTCGAACAGTAAAATGTCTGTAGTTGCTTCGTAGCCAGAGAGGAATTACATCCTTCACATCATTTAATACTGGATAAGTTTTATTAAAACATTAAAGGGAATTTCATTGCAGGTTTTGCTCAATTAGTCTTTTTCATATGAATTTAGATTTTCTTAAAAACTTATATTAAAAGAAACTTCATATATAGAATCAAAAATTATAGTTTATTAATGTATGATTGTATCATAAACTGCAAATATAGATGGACCGCATGTCCCCACTTCAAAAATTAATAGCATCTTACACTTGAGGTGTAAAGAACTTTTAGAAAAAAATGTAATGTGCACTTTTAGATTTTTTAGTTTGGTCCATGTCCCATCAGCTGAGGTGGAGGGGGCAGGGGGGGTGAACTGTGCTGCTGCCGGCCACCAGGGGGCGATCCAGGTGTTTTGGCTTCACTTTTGGGAGCCCCTGTTCGTCTACAGTCATCAACGTGTTTGTATGTGTACACGTTGTGATTGTTACCTCTGGATTCCCCCTGTTAGACTTGAGGTCTAATCAGTAGAATCAGGACCAAGAGGATCTTCAGAGTCCGATGATGAAGCTCTCACTTCTTCACTGTGATCGATGACGTCACTTCTCTTTCTGCCTTGCTTCTCTGCAGGTCGCCCAAATCTCTGCTCTGTGTCGTCCCTGACGTCTCTGTCTTCAGCGACGGGTGGCGCTCTCTGCGTCGCGTCATCACCGTCCCTCTGTCCCTCATCCGATTGGACGGCCTGATTTATCGCACCTCTTTCAGTTTCACCTACACCCCCGAGCTCCAGCCGCCTTCGTCTGTCCGAGGAGGAGGAGGAGGAGGAGGGAGGAGAGACGGGGGGAGTGACGAGGGACAGGAGGACGACGTCCTGCTGGAGACCATCCACCAGGAGTTCACCAGAGCCAATTTCCACCTCTTCATGCAAAGTTGACGTCGTGATCAGCTGCCGATCACAGCAGGACACTGAGTATTTCATCTCAGATCAAAGAACCGAGCAAAGTTTCACTCAACTTCCTCTTTGTCCTGTTTGAATCTGAATGTTTAACAGAATCTGTGAGAATCATCTGTCGACAGGATTAATATAAAATATATAAATATATGATACAGAGATATCAGTCAACGTTAAATCGAATTCATTCCATCAAATTATTGAGCTTATTCATGGATTCAGTTTGTAACTTTACTGCATTAAATGTTTATTTCAGACGTCAGACCTGTGTTAAGTTGAACTGGTTAAATTTACAAACCTGAGTTTCTCTGTTTCTCTTTTCCATCCAGACTAAAACTGTCTCATGCCCCAAAAACTGGGCTTTTCTGTTTATCAGCGTTTCACATCCGGACTCATGAAATATATGTTCAGCACATTTGAAGGTATTTCCTGGTATTAAGCCAGAAGGAGACTCATGTTCAGAGCAGCAGCAGAAACATCAGCTCAGTTCAGAGGTTTGTTTCATGACATCACTGTGACCTTTGAACTCCAAATTCTCATCAGTTCATCTTTGAGCTCAAGTGAACGTTTGAACCAAAGTTAAAGAAGTTCTCAGATGTTGATCCTGAGACGTCGTGTTCGCAAACAACCTGGAAACACGACGCGTTCAAAAACAGCAACAGGGACGACGTTTTAATGATCGTTATCGAAGTCCCACTGGTTCAGGGTCAGTGTGAGAGGTGATGAACTGAACTGGGAGTGAACTGTGACCTGACAGAAAGAAAACAGAACTAAAGACAGAGAGCGGGTGGAGATCGAACACGTGAGCTGAGAGTGTTGTGAGAGAAAGCAGCAGTGAAACAGCGTCTGCTTTCACATGGAAGCTGGTGTGTGTGTGTGTGTGTGTGTGTGTGTGTGTGTGTGTGTGTGTGTGTGTGTGTGTGTGTGTGTGTGTGTGTGTGTGTGTGTCTCTTTTGATCATTTTCATGAGCGTTTTAACTTTACAGAACTTTTACATTCACAAAAAAAACTTCTTCTGTAACATTTGTGTGAATGAAACGTGCACAGAGAGGAGGAGCTGGTCTCAAGAGGAAATGTTGAAGCGTCGATCCAAACGATCACACGTTTCCATCGTGTCCTGGAGTTCATGAGGCTTTTTGTTTTTCATCACAGCTGCTGCTTTGTATCCCAAAGATATTGACTTGAAAAAACAGGTTAGCTCTTCTCCTCAGGAGGAAGACGTCTCGTTGTATTTTGCTTCGTCTCTACCACACGTTTACTAAACAACAGCCGAACAGAAATTATTAATAATTTGTTCCTGTGTTCACACTGTGTCCCTTTGTCCCTTAAATCTCTCCTGGTCCTCGTAGCGTTAATCCAATCAATGTAGGAGTCTGGTAGCAGCAACAACTTTGTTCCTGCTGCACGTTTGATCTGTGGGACTTAAGTTGTGATTCATTAAGTGTGTGGTCCAACGCAGAACCAGAAAACCCCTTTGTTCCAAACTAGTGAAGCAGGGGATGATCACAGAGGCGTGAGCAGACCTCCCACGTGGCTCATACGGAACCGGATTCCTTTCTGTTTTCACCCTCACAAGGTTTTCACTCTTTTTCACGAACCCAGTAACTCTGCACAAGACGTCAGAAGCACCATCAAACAGTAACGCTCAGAAAAATACAAAGAGGAAAAAATCTCTCTGCTAAAGTCTGAACCAGCTTCATGTGTTTGTTCCATAGTTTCATTGTTTCTGTTTCACGTTGTAATTTAGGGACTGAAGACTTTTGTCTGACAAACGTACGTCCTGTCGTCATCACCTACGTGGGCGGAGTCTACCTGTACTTGACTCTGATTGGTTTGTAGACGGCGTCTGATGTATGGTCAGGTGGGGGGGGTGGTAGTCTTTCTGTTTGAATGGAGGAAATGAATGAACGTTTCTTTAAAAGTGTTTATCTGAGAATAATTTATGGATCTTGATGAGAAGAATCCGACATGTAGAGAGGACTGATATCTATGAGTGTGTGTGACTGAATTTAAGGGACAGTCGGGTCGGAGGTTTCCTGGAGTTTACGACTTAAACAAACAAAATATGATCCAATTGAAATTGGATCATATTTTTCCTCTCTTGGTCGTAGATCCTGTCGACCCCCCCCCCCCCAGGCTGCAGGCCGACTCTCACTTCCCTCCATACCTCACGTGTCTGATAGTCTGAAGGGAACAGAGCGGCATGTGTCCCTCTTCCTGCGCTCGTTCTCCCTTCTCCTCCTCCTCCTCCTCCTCCTCCTCTTCCTCATCATTAACAAGACAAACATGTGTGAGAGCGGAGGAAGGAGCCAGGTAGAAACACAAGACCCTGCCGTCTCCGGGCTCCTAATCTCTATCATGTGGGAGAAGCTTCAAACTGAGAGATCCACGTGGCCAAAACACTGACGGCCGCCACGTTTCCCTCCGTCCTGATGAATGAGAGGCCGAATGAAAAGAGCCATTCTTCAGTTTCCCTTCTACAGGAACACACCTCCATTCTTCACTCAGACCCTCCACCTCCTCCGCTCTCTGTGCTGTAAGCTCATTGCTGCTGTTCAGCTTCACACTGAATGAAAGTCTGTCTTCACCTCCTGCAGTCGGGACTGTCACCATCAGATTCTTTAGGTTTTAAGTCAAATTATAAAATTAAAGTTATATATAAATAAACATTTAAATACAGTGCTGATGTTCCACCAGGTTCACATTTGATCTACAGACCAAGGCTCCTTCAAATTCTGCAGATTCAGCGTCCTTCCATCTCCAGACAACAAAGGCTCCATCGGTCAGAAGAGAAACTTCACCTGAAGACGTCTCATTTCAGTTCAGTCCTGTGATGAGACACAAGACAGATGTTAGTGGGTTTTGACCAGTGGAGAAGAGGCTTCCGCTTGTTTTACTAGTTTTTGTTTGATGCCATCACTCGTTCTCTTACTGCTGTGGAGAATATCACAACTTTATGTTAGCATGGATCAGCAATGAAGCTAAAATATATGATAGTGGCGCCGTTATGTGACGTCACTCGGAGCCGGAGTCTGAGGGGTGGAGCCACAGTATCGAGGTCCCGCCCATACATGTACCCAACCAATCAAGAGTCAATCAGGATCTGTTTGTGTATCATCAAATAACAAATTAAAACCAAACTGATCAGAAACACCTGAACATGGAGACGTGGTATGTGACCGATACTGCAGACGGCCACCAGGGGGCAGTTTAGGTGTTTTGGCTTCATGTTGTGAGCCGTCATGTCGTCCATGTTGATTTACGATCACATGACGTGACTGTTTCTTTGCTTTTCATTAGCTCTAATGAACCGAGCTCATTTTATTCTGCTTCTCATTGTGTTGACGCGTCGCTTTCACTGTTAACAGGGGGCTTCACAAACAACATGTCGGAGCTCTGGTGTGACGTTGAATGACAGTTTCATTGATATATAACCTTTTACATATAACCTGTGAAAAGGTTAAAGGTCAGATTATCTTTAATTCTTTAGGTTAAAGATAATGTTTGTGTGTTTAATGGAAGAAGAGAGGATTCACGTCCTTGTTCGTTTGAAGGATCATGGAATTTAGATTATCGTGTGTGTGTGTGTGTGTGTGTGTGTGTGTGTGTGTGTGTGTGTGTGTGTGTGTGTGTGTGTGTGTGTGTGTGTGTGTGTGTGTGTGTGTGTGTGTGTGTGTGTGTTATTGAGGGGCCCTCCACCTTCTCCCTCATATCTTTCACAGTGTGCTCGCGGGGGCCCGGCCTCTCTTGTGTATTACAGCTGGATAAAGGAGCCCAGTGTCCGACTCTCTGCTTCTCCTCCGTCCTCCTCCTGTACATCATCACCTCGACATCACTGTGATGGACAGGCGGCCGGCTGAAGAAAGAGAAAACACGGGAATATGCAGAGAGGCGAAAAAGGAGAGGGCCAGCAGAGAGACGGAGGGAAACAGGGATCCCGGTTTAGATGAAGAGATTTGGACAGAAAGAAGTAAAGAGGCAGAGATGGAGAGAAATAAAAGAGGAGAGGAAAACATGGAAATGAGATTTCCAACAGATAAAGATTTAATGAAAGAATAAACAAAGCGAGGAGACGCTCTGTCTGTTGGACGCCGCCGTCGTCCTCAGAGGAGACGACTCATCAGAGGACGCCTCCCGTCGCTCACAGCTGTTCAGCGGCCGGCGCTGACGGGAGCTGTCGCTGAGGAATCCTCCCGTCAGAGCTGCAGCAGAAACATGAGCAGAATGCTAATTGTCAGAAGCTAACGGAGCATGGGAACTATGAGAGGAATGATAATGATGGTTAATAGAGATTATGTCCAGGTGGCAGCGGCGGCCGTGTCCTGAGACGACGCAGGATCCTCAGAAGAAGAGAAGAACTCCAACTGATCAAAGCACCGGCTCTTTCCTTTGTACCTGAAATCATGGCTGTGATTGGACGATCCAGAAAAACAAGCTCAGTCGAGAGCTGCTCTTCTTATAAGCTCTTCTCATGCGACCTGCTGAGATGTGAAACCTACTCCAGGTCTTTGCACAACAAGTTTATATTTTTCATCTGAGATTGATGCACATTTATGAATACATCCCGTTGATACACGACTCCGACACTTGTGTCCTTCACTTAGGTTTTCTGAACTTCTTTATTCAAGAAGTGAGAGAATCGTAAATTCATCCTCACTGCTCCATTTTATCTCAATGTTCAGAACCAATAAGATGATTAAACGCAGCAGATTCAATGTGTGTTTCTGTTCGTGACGGATTAATAAAACTAAGAATACAGACTTGGTGCATAAAGACTTGAACTGATTCAGGAAGTTGTTTTAACTCTTAATCTTATTACAAAAATTTGCCATTTGCAGTTTGTGCAGTCGAGCAGTAGAAGCTATGAGCACAAATTAACAAGTGAAGTTAATGTGTGGATCTGATGTGCATTTCCCAAAACTACTAGAGTCTAATGATAGAGAGACTTTGAACTCTCTCTCTCTCTCTCTCTCTCTCTCTCTCTCTCTCTCCCTCTCTCTCTCTCTCTCCCTCTCTCTCTCTCTCTCTCTCTCTCTCTCTCTCTCTCTCTCCTCTCTCTCTCTCTCTCTCCCTCTCTCTCTCTCTCTCTCTCTCTCTCTCTCTCTCTCTCTCTCTCTCTCTCTCTCTCTCTCTCTCTTCTCTCTCTCTCTCTCTCTCTCTCTCTCTCTCTCTCTCTCTCTCTCTCTCTCTCTCTCTCTCTCTCTCTCTCTCTCTCTCTCTCTCTCTCTCTCTCTCTCTCTCTCTCTCTCTCTCTCTCTCTTCTCTCTCTCTCTCTCTCTCTCTCTCTCTCTCTCTCTCTCCGGCATCTGGACCTGACTGAACATCTGGTTCAGGCCTTGAGAAAGGTCTCTCTGTTTAAGAGAGATTATCTATGACTAAACATTAAACACTCGAGGACACCATGATGATGCGGTGGTTGACACTGTCGCCTCGCAGCACGAAGGTTCCTGGTTTGAATCCTGAGGCTGCACGTTCTCTCGTGTTTCACGTGAGATTTCTTCAGCTTCCCAAAGACGTGTAGACTGCAAACTAGAAACTCTAAATCAACCGCATGTGTGAGTTTGAGTGTGATTATATGAGAATAAAGTCATAATTGAGAATATACTTGTTATGACATAATAAACACTAAGGAGAACCTGTGCGACACGAGGACGGGACAGTAACTCGTCGACAGTAACTTTACATCAAGTTAATGTGATGATGTAAAAACTTAAATAAGTTATTCAGATGCAGAAAGCAGCTGAAGTTTCTCTTCATCTGAGTCAAACTCAACATGCAACACAAACAAGTTCAGTCCTGACAAGAACTAATGCAGATGTGCATTCCTGCTGTTCACCGCCACGTGTGTGTGTACGTGCACTTACAGTAGCTGTGTGTGTGTGTGTGTGTGTGTGTGTGTGTGTTGAGGAAGTTACCCCAGATACCCAGACGGTCCAGGGTCACATGTAGAGCACGATGTTGAGCAGAAAGAATTTACGAGTCTCCGCAGACATGAAACGCTTCGTATCGTGGTGTGAAAAGTGTTTTACGAGCTCCCGGCGAATATCATCCATCATCATCGTCAAACAGTGGAACAAGTCTGAAACAGTCCACGCTCTCACAATCACCAGGTTGTGGAAATAAGCGTGTGGGTGCGTTGCCCGGCAGGTTGTCGACGGTTAGACGTCGTTGGCTCTGTTGCATAATGGTTCTGTTTCTTTCAGGTCAGCAGGAAATGGCTGCGTTCTTTGAGTCTGTGCATCTGATTCGATTTTTCTAAACCTTTTTGTTAGTTATTGTATATTTTTTTTAGATATTTTTGGGACTTTAAACATTTTTATGATACGCTTTGAAGCCAGAACTTCAGGTTGGAGCTGAACCTGCGAGCGGAGTCGAGCTGCAGCGGCCTCCTACCTGCTCCTCTTGTTATGGAAAAGACAAACAGGATATGAACTTGTTGACGGTGTAAGATTCAGTCGAAGGTTTTTACTGTGTGAAGTTTCCAGCTCAGTTTCCCTGTGGGTGCGAGACGTCGTCTGGCAAACAGATGTTTCTCAACAGGTTTTTATCACATTAATATGCAGCTAAGTGCTGGTCGTCAACATCTGGGAGGTGGAGGTGGTAGGGGTGGTGAAGGAGGTGGAGGTGGTGAAGGAGGTGGAGGTGGTGGAGGAGGTGGAGAAGGTGGAGGTGGAGGAGGTGGTGGAGGAGGTGGTGGGGGGTGGTGGAGGTGGTGAAGGAGGTGGAGGTGGTGGGGTTGGTGGAGGAGGTGGAGGGGGTGGAGGGGGTGGAGGAGGTGGAGGTGGAAGGAGGTGGGAGGTGAGGTGAAGGAGGTGGAGGTGGTGGAGGAGGTGGGAGGGGAGGTGGTGGTTATGATCGAGAATAGATTTCATATCAAACTGGAACAAATGACGTTTTCAAAGGAAATCTGATTTTGCTTAATGACGTTAGTTTTGATGCAAAAAATATTCGTTGATAAAATAACTTTAAACTCAATTGAAACACAAAAGCAGATATGAACAGAATCAATAAAATATATTTTATATTCTGACGCCTGAGAGGAGACAGGATATGAAACTGTGTGTTTAAATGTTCACATCCTCCTGCAAACCTGTCAACTCAATGTACACACACACACACACACACACACACACACACACACACACACACACACACACACACACACACACACACACACACACACACACACTCACACAGACACACACACACACACACAGTGATGTTAATAATAACTCTATATTGTGAAAATAAAGTTTAAACTTCCATAATCAGTGGGTTGGTTGTGGGGAAGGAGAGATTACAGAGCAGCACAGTTAGAGGAGGAGGAGGAGGAGGAGTGAAGTGAGGTTGGGGGGTCTCAGCTGGAGGACAGGAAGAGGGTGAGGGAGTGGGGGGCTGAGCAGAGACAGAGAGGACTGTCAGGAGGTGCCTGTGTGGAGGGTACCACCTCGACTCAGTTCAAACGAACATCAGTTCATTATAAACTCAGCTGATATTCACATTTAAATATTATACTGTCAAACCTTTAATGTCAAAGCTACATATGAATTATAAAACTAAATTAAAATTAAGTTTCTTTTTTTTTTAGTAGATCAGATCAAAAAGAAAAGAGGTTTCTCTGGACGACGACAGACTCGACGAGCATTCAGCTCGTAAAGATTTCCACCAACTTGAGGACAAACACGTGTTCCTGTCACGTGTGGTCGACTGTCCAGTGATTTACCTGAAGACGAAGACCAACGACGTGTCACCACTTCCTGTTCTTGTACTAACATGAAGCTAAAATAACGTAAAGATTAACAGTTCAAATATATAATATACAGCTGCCGATATGACAGCTCCAAAAAGTCAAGCCAAAACGTATCTATCGCCCCCTGGTGGCTGTCTGCAGCATTGGTCAAACATAATAACGCAAAGTAGACGTTAAATAAAGGTTTGTCAAAGATGTTTCTGTCATTTCAGCTCGTTCTTATCTCTCTGATGTTTGTTCAAGTGTTTCTCATCAGTTTGGTTTGAATCAGTTATTTGATGATATGAAAACAGACGTCATGATTGACAGCTGACACCGACTCCTGATTGGTCGAGCCTGTGGATCTGTGTCACGGCTGCATTTTGACTCTGGATGTTCTGTGTCTCTGTGTTTGAGTTTAGTAAAAAGACTCAGAGGTTGTTGGAGTTGTGGGTGAATAAATGTTGAGCGTGAGTCATGAAGCTGAAATACTAAAGAGCTCCTTCATGTCGTCCTGGCTCCGACGGACAGTCTCAGGTGGTCTGTGTTTGTTTATGGCTTCAAATATTGAAACTGGCTCAGGCTGATTTATTAAACACAACCAGACACTTCACAGTGAAAATAATATGAAACAAGATCCAAATCTGCAGCGTCCCTCATGATGCCCTGATTCAAGTTGTTGATTAACGACTGTGACGTTAGTGAGATGACAACAGCAAAGTTACAGCAACGAGATTCAGTGAAAAGAATCAGTTCATGTTCGAATCTCAACAAGGAAACTAAAGAATCTCAAACAAACATATTCAAAACAATGAAATGTGTTAAGTTTTGTTTTGTAAATCATTTTGTAAAAAAAAAGGCAGATTATATAAGATTATTTCTTTCTGCTCCTTTTCATTCAAGATTTTAAATTGTGTGTTTGCATTTAAATGGTTTTGTTTGGTGGATGAATAAAATCAACTTATATATAAATTAATCTTTTGTCGTGTAAAGAAATTTGATCGAAGCATGGACTGTAAATAAAGATGGAGGATGCATCTCTACTTCCTCCAGTTGCACAAATGAAGTTAAAACATCTCGGATTCAGAGTCGTCCTCAGAAAACACAGAGAGACAGATTGTGTCTGAGATGTGAAGTGATGTGACAGGAAGAGAAACACGACGAGGACAGGAAGAGAAACACGACGAGGACAGGAAGAGAAACACGACGAGGACAGGAAGAGAAACACGACGAGGACAGGAAGAGAAACACGACGAGGACAGGAAGAGAAATCAAGCAAAGAAACAAGTCGCTCAAAGGATCGGAGAAAAAGGTGTGAGGAGCTGAGAGCACACACACACACCCACCCACACACACACACACACACACAGACACACACCCACCCACACACACACACTCACACAGACACACACACACTCACACAGACACACACACTGCAGGAGACTCGGCTCACATGACCACCTGACGCTGCTCCTCTTGACCGAACTAAAGGGCCAAATAAATGAATGTGACCGAGCTAAAGGGTCAAGATTGTCCGTATCATTGTGTGTGTGTGTGTGTGTTGTGTGTGTGTGTGTGGTGTGTGTGTGTGTGTGTGTGTGTGTGTGTGTGTGTGTGTGTGTGTGTGTGTGTGTGTGTGTGTGTGTGTGTGTGTGTGTGTGTGTGTGTGTGTGTGTGCGCGCTCTCAGCTCTTCACACTTTTTTCTCTGATCCTTTGAGCGACTTGTTTCTTGGTTTCATATCACTTCCTGTCTTCGTCGTGTTTCTCTTCCTGTGGACGGCGTGATGTTATCGGAGCGAGATGGCAGCGTTTATATCTGAGGAATTCTGGCTTCATTTCTGAGCTGTGGGAGGAAGTGGAGACGTGTCATCCATCTTTATTTGGGTCAGACCCACGTAAACATAAATCTTTGCACGATTGTCTGAGCTCAAAATCCATAAATATACATTTCTACTTTTTCAGATCTGTTCAGTCTGGAGTCGAGATGAAGAACAAGCATTTTGAATTTCTTAGTCACAATATCGTCATAACAAAATACTACAGATGTAAATGTCTCCTCCACTGTGGAATAAAACAGAAAGAATTTGTCTCTATTTAACAAATAAATAAAAAAGGTCAAATTCACTGAACTGTATTCTGGCCTCGACCGATTCCTTCTTTAGATTTAGTCGTTGTATTTGATTCTCTTTCCTCAGAACTGTGGAGTTTCTCTCTGTCACTTTAACAAGGTCTCGACCTTTCTGCCTCGAGATGTTGTGATTTGACGCTGAACAAATAAAAGTGAACTGAACTTAATTAACTTTCCACCATTAGAAACTCTGCTCTGTTATTTCTGTCTCGTGTTTCCTCAGAACACTTGTGATCCTGTAATGATCCGACCACCTCCTCTCAGAGGAAATATTTCAGGTTGGTTCAGGATATATAAATCCTGTTCAGTTCAAAGGTCACAGGTTCATTTCCCAGAATTAGTTTTTACAAACCAAGACACAGAAACAACTTAGAACCAGTGAAATCCACAAGGTGTGAGTCGTCGGTGTTGTTACAACAGGAAATCATCGCTGAGGTCGTTAAGTCCTGACGTGTGATTTCTGTTTCCAGGTCAAAGTTCTAAGTTTGTCTTTTGCCGTGTCTGTTAACATTATCTCCAGAGCAATAAGTGTGAAGAGCAGAGATGAGATGTGTTCTCCTGCTCCGTGGAAACAAACATTCCATGAATTCTGTTCCTTTTTTACCTGAATTGATGCGATGGTGAATAAATCCACAGGTTCCGCTGTTGTTTGCTTGTGACCTGTGAGTTTTGACCTGGATTTGGATGATACATCACTTCACAAGCAGATATGAACTAAACTGAGCAGAGGGTTTTGTGATTGGCTCGTTTTCTCAGAATAAACAAAGATCGCTTCCAAAGAAATTCATCGTTCAAGCCTTTGCATCAAATAGATTTTTTTATTTAATCTTTATTTAATCAGGCAGTCAAAGAAACAATGAAACACAAGCAACAACATAAAAACAGTCACAAGATTCATAAGATCACAGAGTAAAGATGTAAATAGAGGCGTTTCAGGAAACACAACATGAAAGACAGGAAATCATCATCTGTGTCTATCTGCTGTTTCCGTTGGAAGAAAACATCACCAAATAAGGACAAACACACTGTTTGTCAATGTCACAGCAGTGAGACACCTGGTCAGTGGAATTTTCACTACACAATCATTTGCATATGTGGTCGTTTGACTTCAGTGGGTCTGAGAGAAAACACATGAAAGTGATTAACACGTACGATGATAAACATCAAACAGTATAAACGATTATTCAAACTACTACTCAGATTCAGATTAAACTCATTTATGCTCCTTTACATAAGAAAAGAGAAACGTTTAAAAGAGTATATGCACACAGTGTGAACCTTTCACTACAGATGTAAAGATGATTTGTAGAGAAACAGAAACAGAAAGTGCAGAGACACAGGATGTAAAACTGTATTTGTGCCTCATGTATAAGAGATTGAAATAGACATATATGTGTATATATAGACTGTCATAAGTATATAGGCAGGTATGTATACAATATGAATATGAGTATACAAATGGTATCTGCTATATGTATATAAATAGATTCACTGTAGTATTCTACAGATGTGTTGCAGAGACGTCTCCACACCACAGTCCTCTATCTACTGAAGGCTCTGAAACTCAACACGTGCACATCCAGCAGGTTCACTGCTCGGGAGCAGAGTTACCCAGCGATGTGTCGTAGCCTCAGCGACCTCCTGAGCCGACTGAGCAGCCAAGCAGGAGGATTCTTCTCCTTGATATGAGACTGTGGGAGACCGAGTCGCTGACAACGCATCGAGTGTTGGAGCGCTGAGGACGTTATGTAACACACCACATATATACTGACGGCTCATATAGATCCACTGGCCTGACGCCTGCTCAGCAAACTGCACAAGTCAGAACAGACCTGAGACTGTTTGTAAATATGGACGTAGACTCCGAGTTCAGAAAGTGAAGCCAATAAGTGTCCAAAACCTGTTTTCTGTGTAGTGACCAGCAGAGGGCGACTCCAACACTTTGCATGTGACATCTGACAGGTTGACATCATTCACAGCTGATTGTTAAATTACCTTCATTGCTTAATAAGCGATGACGTCATAAATGTGACGTGATGTTCACATGAATTTTCTCAGTCGCGAACAAATTTTTCGGATTATTTCAACACCACCATGAGGCTCCGCCCCCGGCTCCGCCCCCAGCTCCTCCTTAGATTAGATCTAGATTAGATTTGAAAACACTAAAGATAAAAGTTTAAAATACGAAGTAAAATGGATAAAATAAAAAATACAAATAAAATGAGGAAAAATACTGTGATGAAGATTAAATAATAAAACACGAAGACAAATATAAAATACTTAAAAACAATATACAGTAAGTATATCATGAGTCATAGTTCCGAGGCTTTTATTGTGAAGGGCTGTGACGTCATGCTGCAGCTGCGGAAGTGGATATAAGTGAGAGTGTTTGAGATGAGAGACAGAGAGAGAGAGAGAGGAGAGAGAGAGAGAGCAAGAGAGAGAGAGAGAGAGAGCGAGAGAGAGAGACAGAGAGAGAGAGAGAGAGCAGCGACTGAGCAGTCAGTGACATCACAGCCGAGAGAGAGAGAGAGAGAGACAGAGAGAGAGACAGAGAGAGAGAGAGAGAGAGAGAG
>NC_061485.1:1169529-1193766 GCF_022539355.2 Hippoglossus stenolepis
CCAGCCTGCGACTCTCAGAAGATGAGTGGTGTAGATGATGGATGATTGAAAGCAGAAATATAAAGAAACTCACCAGGGACAGGTATATATGTCTCAGTAAATATCTGGTGGTTGATCTCCTTCTGTGTGGAGACACAGCGATAGTGGTCGGTCTTGGTCACAGTCGTTTGGAGGATGATGTCGTAGCTGCCTCCTCTTTCAGAGACCTGAGGTTCTTCAGCAGGAACAATGTCTCCAGCTCTGTTCTGCCACTGAACATCAGGTTTTGGAGACGCACCTCGAACAGAACACTGCAGCTGAACTCCTTCCTTTGTTTCACCAAGTGTTTTGATGACCGGCTCTGGAGCTGCTCCTGTGAACATGAAGAAAAACTAATAAAGAACATTCACAGAGTTAAACATCTAATAAATACCAGGATCTTTCTGCTCAGCTGTTGTGTTTGTTAATGTGGGAGACAGAGTGTTAAAGAGGAGAGAAAACACAAAGGAAGAGATACAAACAGAGGAATGCACAGATTAAGCAGCAGTTATAGATCCCTGCTCTGACAGGACAGGATTTGTCGATATACTTGAGGTCAAAACTATTTATGACCTGTTTTCTGTCACATTTCTCCTTTAGAAGGTGAAGGACACTTGAATTTGGTGGTGCTATAGACATCTTCTTGTTCACATGTTCTCTGTTAATGTGGGAGACAGAGTGTTGAAGAGGAGAGAAAACAGAGAGAGAAATAAAAGCAGAGAATAAAACATCAGATCTCTGCTCTGACAGAACATCATGAGTCACATCCCAAACACAACGTTCTGTGAAGGTTTACAACAGTGAAGTGACTCATCGTGACAGAAGCACAGACACAGTCAACACCTTCTTTCTGCTGCAACAACTATCATTATTATTATTAACTAAATCACATGAAACCTTATTTTAAGATATAAACATTTTCTATTCCTCTAATATTATATTCTATATTGTTTCAGTTTGTTATCAGACTTTAACTGAGTCACTTTATTAGGTACACCTGTACAACCTGAACACATCACGACTCCTGTAATGTTCAGTTTCTTTACAGTCACAGGTTTTAAATTCAGTCACATGTTCGATCCCTGAGGTCAGAGGCAGTGATGGTGTTGAACTGGACTGTGTCATGTTCAGAGCTGTTCCTAATATTCTGATCCCTCGTGTTTATAAGCAGGAGGTTAAATTAAAGAGACGGTTCTTAGTGTAATGTCGTTCCAGTACAACACCACATTTAACTGGGACCTCAGTAATAATCACATCACTGAATTTAAACATGTCTGACAACAGAAGCTGAACTTTAGAAACTTTGTAGAACTGATGACGGAGCTGTTGAGTTGAACTGCAGCAGAATGTGCAGGTGTTCCTAATAAAGTGAACACTGGGTCTCATGATGACACAATGAGAAACTCTTTCTTCTTCAACTGGAGAGTTTTCTTTCATCTAAAGGATATTTATTACTTTTCTATTACTAAAGATTTTCATTTCTAACAACTGATTCTGTGGCTTCACCCGTTTGAATCCAGTGATGCAGAAATCTCCTCTATAATAAACTGTATTTATAAAGCTCTCTGTTAACAGGAACCAGTTCAGTTCTAACTGGTTAAACCAAGTGTCACTTTCCAACCAGCTGCTGCTCCAGCTGCAGGACTGATGTGAACCAGAGGATTCCCAGTGGAGGCAGTGGACCAACACTACAGGCCTCTGGTCTTCAGAGAGTCGTCCTCTGGACTGAAAGAGTCACAGACTGTGGATGAAGAGGCTCAGAGTCAGAGCTGAACTTCAGTCTGTACATGTCCGTGAAGAAGAGATGGAGGAAACAGCTGAGAATCTACATTCACTTCTTTGTGAGACAGAGTTTGACTGTTGAAGAATCTGTGACGTTCAAGTGTTTCATGTGATCAGCCTCTCAGAATCAAACATGGTGTTTGCAGATGTTTCATAAAGAGTCTGGTGATTGTCAGTGTTGAGGAACGTGCGACTTCAGGAGACACAGCTCACATGTGTGTTTCAGGACTGAAAGCTTTGTGTTCAGCTCCACTCGTCAATGAGCTCAGGTTCTGTGCTCAAACACTTTCTCTGAAACACGAGGACAAAAAGCAGCGAGTGAACAATCAGAGTGTAACTGTGGATCATGTCCAGCTCGTATCGTCCATCTCCACAGTCCAGAGACAAGGATTCAGGACGTCCCTGCTCCTAAAAGGTGAATTCAGACTGAAGCTCATTTATTCCTGTGAATGTGACCATCAGGTTTTTACAGTTTGTGTTGATTCAGCACAAACACACAGTTTATCACCTGTACAGATGTGAGCTGCAGCTGGAGGAGCCTGAACTCACTGACTGTGTGTGTGTGACCTCAGTGACCTCAGTGACCTCATCATCCATCCTCTTCTCTCTGGAGATGAATGAAGTTTAGTCTCTGAGACTCACAACTGATCTGACTCAGTCTGAGACGGTTTCTGTCTTCATCACGGTTTAGTTTCTGTTCAGTCTCAACAAGTGTAAACATTTAAAAAACCTAATGACACTAAAAAAGTTAACATAGTTAACATTATTTAAAGATGAAAATATGACTAAGAATTAACTCACCACCAATATAAACGTGGGTTTCCGTATATATCTGGTGGTTGATGTCCTCCTGTGTGGAGACACAGCGATAGTGGTCGGTCTTGTTCACAGTCGTTTGGAGGATGATGTCGTAGCTGCCTCCTCTTTCAGAGACCTGAGGTTCTTCAGCAGGAACAATGTCTCCAGCTCTGTTCTGCCACTGAACATCAGGTTTTGGAGACGCACCTCGAACAGAACACTGCAGCAGAGCCCAGTCCTTTGTGACTTCAAGTGATTTCACGGATGGGGTAGGAGCTGCTCCTGTTAACATAGATCATATGACAGAATCATATACAACAGAATTAGAACAAGAACAATATTGATACAATATATATTTAATATTCATCCTTTCTCTGCTTGATTTGATGTATTTTACCGGATCAAAGTAAAAATAAATCCAGTTTGTCAGGATTAAAGTTCAGATTTTTATTGTGACTAAAAACTAACAAGTGACAGTGAATTAACATGAAAGTTAATTGTAACATGAAATCTGTGTAAAATAAATAAAACTGATTCATGAGTGAGAAAAAGTTAATTAGTGGATGATGTCAGAAATAAAAATCTAGTGAAGTTTTCCTCTGCATCAGATTTAATTATTTTAATATTAATTAACAAACCCCAGATTCATAACAACAGTGATTCCATATTCAAAGCAAAGTGATGTTTCCTCCTGTGATCTCTGCTGAACCTGCGGATCCGACTCACCCGAGATGTTCTCATCACTTCGGTCTTTTAACCTTTTGAGGAGCGGAGGTTGCAGGCGACCCGAGATTTACACGTGAAACTGAACCAGTCGCTGTTAGAAACGTTTTCCTGTTGAATCCACACATTTTATATCTCGTTGGAAACATCACATGTTCATGAACGAACGAGGGAACGATCCACAGGGAACATTCACGACACGACACCGGCAGCGTCTCGCTTTACGGCAGCGGACAGTTAGCAGCTAACATGCTAACGCGCGTCACCGCAGTTCAATCCCGTCTGAAGGAGGAACACGTGACGTCAGAGACAAAGTGGAAACATGTGACCGCAGAAAAGAACTCAGATTAAATCCACCTGGTTTCATCCGGACCGGAAGTGAAACAATCCCCTGAATAAAGTGACAATTTCTCTGGTTTAGTTTTAACGCTGCTCCTCAAACTTCACGAGCAACCACAGCTCCGCCCATTTTACAGACTCCATCAAAGATTCAACCAATCGGGTTCAGTATCTCTGACATCAGGACCCGCCCACCAGCACAACAACCAATCAGCGTCTCTCTACGATCTAAAGTGACGAGTTAACGAACCTTTTAACTCCAGCAGCCAATCAGAGGACAGCATCCCCACAGGAGCTCCGGTGTGTTTGAGTGACAGCTGCTTCATCAATAGAAAGTCAGCAGCGTGAAAGCACTCGAGGAAATGTCCGGTAAATGTACCTGTGTGACCATATATGGAAGTGAGTGCAGCCTGACTTCGGTGGCAGAGAGACACAGAAACTCGTTTATCATCCAAACTCACGTGATTCAATCAGATTAAACATGTGAAACTTGATCTAAATATCAACAACTTCTTCTTTATTGACAACTTTAACTTTAACGCACATTTTCTGCGTCAGAAAACACGTTGATCGTCTTAATTTGTTCACTTTGGAGAAGTGTTATGAAGCTCTGTGTCCATCTGATGGACGTGCTCGGTACTGCACTCTGTCAAACAGCTCAGAGCCACTTGAGTCCTTCAGCATGAAACTTGGTGCAGATGTAACAGACGAGTGGAGGCAGAGATCCTGAGAGTCTCAGCCTGATCACTCCCATCACCACTGATTGGTCCGTTTCAAACAGGAAGTCAAGAGAACACAAGAAGAAAACAGTTATTTTCTGCAGTTTCATCGTTCGGCACATCAGGCGTCTCAGAGCCGTGAGAAACATCAGCGCACACGATGAAACCTCGGAGACTTACTTTACACTGACGCAGAGGAAATGCATCAGCTGCTCCTGCTGTGGGTTTGAATCCCAGTTTAAAATGGGAAAGTGTAAAGAGACACGTGTGCAGGTGTGAAAAATGCGCCCTAAGAGGTTAAGATGGGATCTAAAAGATAAAAAGAGAACACGATGATGTCAGAGTCTCTGTGTGATGTCATCAATCTGACAAAACACGTGATTCTGGAAACTTATTCATAAACAGACGTTTAACATGGAAAACTAAACAGAATAAAAACAGTGTTGAGTTTAAACCCGTTTACAGATGAGACTGGTTCGTGTCAGTTCTGGACAAAGAGTCAGGAAACGCCTCAGACTGTAAATCATCTTTTGAACAGTTTTATGGAAAAACTCACCGACGGCGAGCTCAATGTTCGATCGTCTCTTTGGAAGAAGACGTGGAAAATCACAGGTGTAGTTTCCACTGTCAGTCAACTTAGTGGCTCTGATGACTATGGAGCGTTACCCACCTCCAGATGTTCTGGGAAATGAAAGGCGCGACCTCTGAACTGCTCGTCCTGACGGTAATCTCCCTCATCGTAAACTTTGCCCTTATCGTACATGAACACCTCCTGGTCTTTGTCCTTCTTGTCCTTCTTGTCCTTCTTCCAGTCGAAGAGATCCTGCGTGATGTTCCTGCTGCTCATGGAACACGGTAAAATGGCATCATTCCCTTCTTTCACCACCATGTTGATGAGGGCTGCACCTGGAACACACACACGTGCACATCAGTGAGTTCACATGCACGTGATCAGGTTTAACAGAAAGTCAGAAAACACATTCACACGTGTTCACCACAGTCAAACAGCAGTTTATGAGCAGTTTAGAGACGAGTCACGTTTCTCCTCCACCATTGTTCTGTTTGGACGGATCTCTCTGCTTCTGCTTCCTGACTCAATATCCCAGAATCCTGCTGTTCTGACCAGACGCTGGGATTTGTCCTTTCCTCATGTGTATTGATGCTGAGTGGAAACGAGGCCCCTGGTGGGGAGAACAGTAGTTTGTTTTGAAGACGTTGATCCCTGAAGCTTCCCTCAGAACCTCAGCTGCTCAGTGGACCCTCACTCGTGGTCTCCACCTCAGTGTGGGTACCTGAGAGTCGGGTCTGGACCAACATTTTGAATTGATATTCAGGTTCTGTCAGGTTTAAATCTACTTGATGTTTTACACAGTGTCTGTGATCAGGAAAAGCATCAGACTCAGGTCACCAAACACTAAATGATCAAATCAGGTTTGTTTTCTCTCTCAGTCGAGTTCCAGCTGGTTCTCGAGTCTTTTCCTGAGCCAACCGAGGTCAGTCTGTTCCAACGCCACCGTGCTGGATCCCGATATTCAGCCCCACAGCCACAAGCTCCCGCCATCAGTCAGGCCTCCAGGCCGAGGTCCCCTCTGGAGTCTGAACTCTGAGTACAACAGTTGTCACTTATTGTTGGAGGTTTTATTTGTGTCTCTCTCTGGTTTCTGCTCATTTGAGACCAAATTCTCCCAAAACCTGAAGACCACCTTGTTTTCAGTTGGTTCTCTCCCCCTAGTGGCGAAACATAAATGAATGAATAAACACTTGAGCTCTTCAGTGGAAATGAAACCACGTGAAGTCACTTGTAGATAAAATCCACCTGTTACACAACTTTTACCGTCTCACTGGAGCCAGTGACGCCCACGTTACTACAACAGGATGTTACTGAACCAATAACAAACTAAAACGTGGGAAGAAGAAACGGTTTCTTCAGAACAGAAACAAGAAAAACGTGTTCAGGCAGAAGGTTTTAAAATTAATCAGAAATTCAAGAGAAGAAGAAGAAGAAGAAGTTTCTGGTAAAGAACAGAGATACAGACACTTGAGTTCAAATAAATAAGAATATAATTAATTAAAGGGATAGTTCACCCAGAAATGAAAATCCCCTCTTTATCTGCTCAGCACTATGATGGGGGGATGAGGTGTTTGAGTCTCAGGGTAAACAGTGTCTCAGCCCAGGTGACGTCTTCTTCAGACGTAATAAAACAACAGAAGAAACACAGCATGTCTCCATTCTGCTCGTGTGATGTCATCAAGTGTCCTCAAGCCCGACCTTCATAACCAGGTCATTTCAACGTGTTTTAGGTCTGAAGGTCCTCAACAGGAAGTAGTGAAGCTAGTGGACGTAGCCACACGACGTGTGTCCGAGGTCCATGAACGCAGCTCGTAGGAAGATGTCAGACACATTTAGACTGAACACACGGTGTAAATGAACTGGTTCCCAGTTGAAGATGAAGGTCGGGGCTTGAGGACACTTGATGACATCACCAAGCAGAATGGAGACATGTTGTGTTTCTTCTGTTGTTTGATTGTCACCATTGACTTCAACTGATTTGGATTCTGCTCTAAAAGTTTCCCCTGAGACTCAAACACCCCCTGGGAGAACATGACCAACACGTATGTAGCAGAGGAGCCGGATGACATCATCACATGTTGAATCTGGTTTCATCAAAGACACTTTATCTGCTTTCATCTGAGCCACAGAGAAAAGTACAAACCTCCTGAAGTACAGGAACTGAGTATTTGTACTTCGTTACTTCACTGTGATCCACACACTGACAACAGGATGGAGACGACGCCCTGCACGTGCACGTGTAGCAGAACAAGTGCACACTCTCTCACACACACCCCACACACACACACACACACACACATTTTTATTTCTATCTTAGTGAGGACACTCATGGGCATAATGCATTCCTAACTCAAACCTTAACATAGACCTTAACCTCAAACCAAGTGTTAACCCCAATCAGTCCTTTAAAGGTGAGTCAGAAAGTGAGGACCAGACTAAATGTCCTCACAATGATGGTATTGAACCAAAATTGGCATCATAACTGTAGATAGACACACACACACACACACACACACACACACACACACACACACACACACACACACTCTCTCTCTCTCTCTCTCTCTCTCTCTCTCTCTCTCTCTCTCTCTCTCTCTCCCCGTTTCTTTTCTCACCGGTTCCATCGCTTCTTCTCCACAGACTCAGGAAACTCACGAGCAGAAGAAGCTTCATCGTTGTCCGAGTCCAGATGTGATGTGTTGACCGTGGCTGTGACGTCACTGACTGCTTCAGCCGCTGCTCTCTCTCTCTCTCTGTGTCTCTCTCTCTCTCCTCTCTCTCTCTCTCTCTCTCTCTCTCTCTCTCTCTCTCTCTCTCTCTCTCTCTGTCTCTCTCTCTCTCTCTCTCTCTCTCTCTCTCTGTCTCTCTCTCTCTCTCTCTCTCTCTCTCTCTCTCTCTCTCTCTCTCTCTCTGTCTCTCTCTCTCTCTCTCTCTCTCTCTCTCTCTCTCTCTCTCTCTCTGTCTCTCTCTCTCTCTCTCTCTCTCTCTCTCTCTCTCTCTCTCTCTCTCTCTCTCTCTGTCTCTCTCTCTCTCTCTGTCTCTCATCTCAAACTCTCTCACTTCTCTATCACTTCCGCAGCTGCAGCATGACGTCACAGCCCTTCACAATAAAAGCCTGGGAACTATGACTCATGACAAACTCAGCACCTTAATAAACCTTTATATACATATAGCTTTATATACATATATATAACCTTTATATAATCAAATAAATCAATCATATAATCAAACATATTATATATCATAACACTCATTTATTTATACATCTTACACTGTTATATACTTTTATTCTAGTGATTTATTTAATCATGAACACACTGATTTACTTTCTGAGAATTATTTTCACTTAAATATTCTATATTATTATTGTTACTTCTTTTACTTTCTTATTTTTACCTTCATCGTTTTGAAGTATTTATATCCATCTTCTTCTTCGTGTTTTATTATTTAATCTTCATCATAGTATTTTTCCGCATTTTCTTTGTATTTTATTATTTTATCCTTTTTCTGTATTTTATATTTATCTGATTTTATTCGATATTATTACATTTCATTGAGCTGAAGCTTTTATCCAAAGTAACTTACAATAAGTATATCATCTTTTTCTTCTATTTATACTTTTATCTTTAGTATTTTCTAATCTAATCGTATCTTTGTATTTTATATTCTTCTCAGTATTTTATTATTTATTTCCTCAGGATTTGTTAGTCAATCATTTTCTCATTTCTTTGTATTTTGTCAACATAATCTGTTTCTCATCTTTTCTTTAATATTTTATTGTTAATGTTTTCCTCATTATATTCTTAGTATTTTATTATTTTATATTTCCCACTTGCCTTTGATGATTCTTTAAAACAGCAGATTTACAACTCACTTCCTGTTACTAGTTTAATTCTGTGGGGTGAGGCGTTGTTCATATGGCTTTTATTTTGTAAAGGACAAGTTGTATGAAAACGTCTGTATCAATAAAGTTTGACTGATTGATAATGATTGATCAGCCCTTCAGCACATATCTGTACATGACGTCTCATTTGAATCAAAGTTTAATTCCCTCTGATAAAGAGAATAAAACAGGGTTGATGATAGTTCACGTAACAACTAGATGTCACTTCTGTCTCATTCACTATTATAAACAATATTTAAAAACATTTTCATTTCTTCACTGCAGTTTTTCTTGAACCTCTTTTACTCTGAGACAAACATTGACAGTTATAGTCGTAGAGGCCGAGTGATTCTGGAAAATAAAACATCGGAGAGTTCGACCAAAACACTGAAATCACTTTAGTTTCTTCAAAGTTTGAACAGAAACGTCCAAAACAGTCACAACACACAGTTTGATGTTTGTCATGTTTTATTCAAAGTGTTGAACAGAAATAATGAAGCAGCCTGAAATCCTCAGAATCATCAGGTGACAACATGAAGACAAAGTCAGTGTCAGACAGCGACGGTTCAAACATCACAGGAACAACAGGAAGCAGTTGTGACTGTAACTGGACCCGACTCAGCACCTTCACCAATAAAAACTAACAAGTCACATTTTCACTTTAGCTTCAGAATATTCACATGGATTGAGAGCAGAGCCGCAGGTTTGAGTTCAGTGACGTGTGGTTGAGTCAAAGTTCAGCTGAGAGAAGAACCACAAGCAGAGATCAATGAAACAGTGAGGAACATCCTGTGTCTCCTTCAAACTACGTTTCCACGATTTGATGTCACAGTTTTATTTCAGTTTCTGAAGAAAAGGTCAGAAAATGACTTCATGCATCATTCAACAGTCTCTGCATCCTATAGGACGAGAGATACGACCTGAAGCTTTTATACATATATTGAAAAGTCATTAATGATCATGTGGCAGGAATGATGTCATCATGGCGTCACTGTGAAGTCAGAACATGGCGTCATAGAAGCTGTGTCCTGATTCCAGGGCCGTCTCCTTTGTGAAGGACCAACTGAAATGAGGCGTCTGGTCTCACGGAGGATTTCTGTGATTTGTGTCCCCAGCTTGTCCCGCCCTTACCGCTGTCGCCTAGCAACAGAGCTGCAGCTGGACAGGGCGACACAGTTTTAATGACCTTTGGTTTTAACGTGTGAACCGTGAGATGTTCACTTGAATCCTGATACATTGAAAAGTGTAAACATCACAAGTTTCGGTCTCGTCTCCTCCTGCTGCCATTATCACTTTGAACAGTTCAGTCACTGAAGAGCAATGCATTGTGGGATATGTTGGCCTGAATTTCGCATCAACTTCAACAGCCAATAAGATCTGAGGCGAGACCTACAGCTTATTTACAAGAACCAATCATGTGTCGTCACGTGGTGGAACTGACGTCATGATGACATCATTATCTTTAAATACACAGCGTTGTGTGGTCGTCACTCTGAAGCTTTTCATTCGTGTTTGAGTCGAAGGTAAATATTTGTTGAACCAATGAAAAGGAGCTTTGGAGAAGTTCACTTCCTGTTTCCTGTGTCACCTGGTCAGCGGCTGCATGAAGCAGGTGTGAACGTCTCATTGTTGCTTTGGGAAGTTACACTGTAAACAACAACACAATGTAAACAACAACACAGTATATAACTACACAATCAGTGACTTTATATAAAGACGATCAATGACTGGATATAAAAAGGGATTATGACCTATTCTGCCATCAGCCACCAGGGGCGATATAGAGTTTAAAAGTCATGTTCGTCTTTATTTACAGTCGATGATAAATACCAACAGAAATCTTTGTGTCTCCGTCAAGACTCTAAACATCAGATGAAGAATTGTTTGTGTTGTCGTCTGCTCGTCATCATTATGTTGATTTAATACATGAATTAAACTTACCTCAATTAGATGGTACTGCTGAGTGAGTTTTCTTTTTTAGCACAAAGTAAACAACAACACCGACAACAACACCACCAACGACAACACCACCGACAGCAAAGCCAACAGCAACCACCCAAACAGGAACCGTCCCTCCAGCGTCTGAAAGAGAGGACAGAAGTCAGCGTCACTTCCTGTGGAGCAGACTGGACGTCACAACCTTCACACAGAACTAAACGTGCACATGTGAAGTGACGAGCAGATAGAAACACCAGTGGGATGAACGTCTCCAGGCTCAGTGACGTGAGCAGAAGATCTTCTGCTCACGTTCCTCCTGCTCGGCTGCTCGGCTCAGACTCTGTTAATAATCCATCCTGGTGTAATTCTTCTGTTTCAGCACAAACACTCACCAGAGATCTACGTGGAATCTGGGTTTGAGTTCAGGAAAATGTTACACATCTTTTATTTTGCTGTGAAACAACAGACACGGTCGTGATTTGTGAATTTGAATTCATCCGTTCAGATTCCACAGAGATTCTCTCATCAGCTTCTGCTGCTTCAACAATTACTACAGATATGAACAAGATCCTTCATGTTTCAAACCTGCAGCTGCAGCCTGAATGAAAACAGACTGAAGAAGTTCAGGTTTCACACAGTTCATCAACATGTTGTTTCTTCCTCTTCTCTCTGGAGATGAATGAAGTTCAGTCTCAGAGACTCACAACTGATCTGACTCAGGCTGAGACGTTTTAAACTTTACACACGTCTTCATCACTTTCTGTTGTCATGGACACAATATTCTAAATGTAACCAGAACAAGACATTAGTCTGAATAAGACGCTGCCATGGAAACAATGTTTTCTGATCCTCTTCATCACAATAAGGTCAAATTTAGAACAAGCAAAAACCAAATGAAGACGAGGTATTCAGACTTTAGTCACATAATTAGACATGTTAACGTCTTAATCACGTTGTAACGTCTTCATCACGTTGTAACGTCTTCATCACGTTGTAACGTCTTCATCACGTTATAACGTCTTCATCACGATACAGCGTCTTAATCACGTTGTAACGTCTTCATCGCGTTGTAACGTCTTCATCAGCGATACAGCGTCTGAATCACGTTATAATGTCTTCATCGCGTTGTAACGTCTTCATCACGTTATAACGTCTTCATCCGCGATACAACATCTGAATCACGTTATAGCGTCTTCATCACGTTATAACGTCTTCATCGCGTTATGACGTCTTCATCACGTTATGCGTCCTGTTGGAGTTTTCTCAGCGTTTTGACATCAACATACGACAGTTACCAACTGATGGTGACTCATGACCTGAGTTTTAATGTAAACAAGATAGAAAAATAAAAGTTTTTGAAGATTAAAAAGTAAAACACCCAAAATGATAAAAATGCAGCATCGTACGTTAAACTGTCTCAGGTTGTGTTTAAAACTAGCGAAGTAACGTCGGACATGATGACGTCATAATCAGACTCTGCTCATTAGAATGTAAAAGGAAAATGAATGATTTTATAAACAACTCATTTAAACATCGTTATATAAATACTGTCTTTTTCTGAATCAGGTCACAGTCTGAATATCGTCCCGTAAACTTAGTCACTGTTCAGTTTCTGTTCAGTCTCAATATGTGTTCACATTTAGAACATAAATGGACATTAAAACTTCCTAAGAGTATCAGTGACTGCACGGTGGTCACGGTTTGGAGCGGTCTCCTCACAGGAGGAAGGTTGTGGGTTCTAACCTGTGAAGTGATCAGCAGGTTGTTCTCCCTGTGTCAGTGGGTTTTCTCTGGTTCCTCCACCTTCCTCCCACAGAGACATGAGGCTGTGTTTTACTGGTTGATCTAAATCACTCGTGGGTGTGAATGATGCTTGTTTGTCTCTGTCTGTGAAGCTCTGTGTTTGACTGACAGGTGAACCCCCCCCTCCAGCCTGCGACTCTCAGAAGATGAGTGGTGTAGATGATGGATGATTAAAAGCAGAAATATGAAGAAACTCACCATGGACAGGTACATATGTCTCAGCATGAGTCTGGTGGTTGATGTCCTCCTGTGTGGAGACACAGCGATAGTGGTCGGTCTTGGTCACAGTCGTTTGGAGGATGATGTCGTAGCTGCCTCCTCTTTCAGAGACCTGAGGTTCTTCAGCAGGAACAATGTCTCCAGCTCTGTTCTGCCACTGAACATCAGGTTTTGGAGACGCACCATGAACCTCACACTGCAGCTGAACTCCTTCTCCTGTTTCCCCAAGTGTCGTGATGACCGGTTTTGGAGCTGCTCCTGTGAACATGAAGAAAAACTTATAAAGAACATTCACAGAGTTAAACATCTAATAAATACCAGGATCTTTCTGCTCAGCTGTTGTGTTTGTTAATGTGGGAGACAGAGTGTTGAAGAGGAGAGAAAACACAAAGGAAGAGATACAAACAGAGGAATGCACAGATTAAGCAGCAGTTATAGATCCCTGCTCTGACAGGACAGGATTTGTCGATATACTTGAGGTCAAAACTATTTATGACCTGTTTTTTGTCACATTTCTCCTTTAGAAGGTGAAGGACACTTGAATTTGGTGGTGCTATAGACATCTTCTTGTTCACATGTTCTCTGTTAATGTGGGAGACAGAGTGTTGAAGAGGAGAGAAAACAGAGAGAGAAATAAAAGCAGAGAATAAAACATCAGATCTCTGCTCTGACAGAACATCATGAGTCACATCCCAAACACAACGTTCTGTGAAGGTTTACAACAGTGAAGTGACTCATCGTGACAGAAGCACAGACACAGTCAACACCTTCTTTCTGCTGCAACAATTATCATTATTATTATTAACTAAATCACATGAAACCTTATTTTAAGATATAAACATTTTCTATTCCTCTCATATATTCTATATTGTTTCAGTTTGTTATCAGACTTTAACTGAGTCACTTTATTAGGTACACCTGTACAACCTGAACACATCACGACTCCTGTAATGTTCAGTTTCTTTACAGTCACAGGTTTTAAATTCAGTCACATGTTCGATCCCTGAGGTCAGAGGCAGTGATGGTGTTGAACTGGACTGTGTCATGTTCAGAGCTGTTCCTAATATTCTGATCCCTCGTGTTTATAAGCAGGAGGTTAAATTAAAGAGACGGTTCTTAGTGTAATGTCGTCCAGTACAACACCACATTTAACTGGGACCTCAGTAATAATCACATCACTGAATTTAAACATGTCTGACAACAGAAGCTGAACTTTAGAAACTTTGTAGAACTGATGACGGAGCTGTTGAGTTGAACTGCAGCAGAATGTGCAGGTGTTCCTAATAAAGTGAACACTGGGTCTCATGATGACACAATGAGAAACTCTTTCTTCTTCAACTGGAGAGTTTTCTTTCATCTAAAGGATATTTATTACTTTTCTATTACTAAAGATTTTCATTTCTAACAACTGATTCTGTGGCTTCACCCGTTTGAATCCAGTGATGCAGAAATCTCCTCTATAATAAACTTTATTTATAAAGCTCTCTGTTAACAGGAACCAGTTCAGTTCTAACTGGTTAAACCAAGTGTCACTTTCCAACCAGCTGCTGCTCCAGCTGCAGGACTGATGTGAACCAGAGGATTCCCAGTGGAGGCAGTGGACCAACACTACAGGCCTCTGGTCTTCAGAGAGTCGTCCTCTGGACTGAAAGAGTCACAGACTGTGGATGAAGAGGCTCAGAGTCAGAGCTGAACTTCAGTCTGTACATGTCCGTGAAGAAGAGATGGAGGAAACAGCTGAGAATCTACATTCACTTCTTTATGAGACAGAGTTTGACTGTTGAAGAATCTGTGACGTTCAAGTGTTTCATGTGATCAGCCTCTCAGAATCAAACATGGTGTTTGCAGATGTTTCATAAAGAGTCTGGTGATTGTCAGTGTTGAGGAAAGGTGCGACTTCAGGAGACACAGCTCACATGTGTGTTTCAGGACTGAAAGCTTTGTGTTCAGCTCCACTCGTCAATGAGCTCAGGTTCTGTGCTCAAACACTTTCTCTGAAACACGAGGACAAAAACAGCGAGTGAACAATCAGAGTGTAACTGTGGATCATGTCCAGCTCGTATCGTCCATCTCCACAGTCCAGAGACAAGGATTCAGGACGTCCCTGCTCCTAAAAGGTGAATTCAGACTGAAGCTCATTTATTCCTGTGAATGTGACCATCAGTGTTTTTACAGTTTGTGTTGATTCAGCACAAACACACAGTTTATCACCTGTACAGATGTGAGCTGCAGCTGGAGGAGCCTGAACTCACTGACTGTGTGTGTCTGATCAGACTGATCTAAAAACAGAGGCGATCAACTCAGAGTGTAAAAATGTGTTTGATTCATTATCAAACTGTGCAGGTCAGTTGTCAGCTGGGTATCTGCCCTTCATGACCTCTGAACATGGTCCTAGTGATCAGATCTCAGGAAGCATTGATGACGTATTTGGATGCGTTCAGACCTGAACTTAGAGCTGAACACTTGTGATGGGATCACTCAGGATGGATGTTAGTACTTGTCCAGGGTTTACCTGCCTCTGGCTCAATATCAGCTGTGATTGGCTCCAGCCAGCTTGTGACCCTCTGAAGATGAGCTGTATAGATGATGAAGGGAAGAATGTACAAGCAGAAATTCAACTAAACTCACCAGGGACGATTACATATGTCTCAGCATGAGTCTGGTGGTTGATCTTCTCCTGTGTGGAGACACAGCGATAGTGGTCGGTCTTGGTCACAGTCGTTTGGAGGATGATGTCGTAGCTGCCTCCTCTTTCAGAGACCTGAGGTTCTTCAGCAGGAACAATGTCTCCAGCTCTGTTCTGCCACTGAACATCAGGTTTTGGAGAGCACACCAGAACAGAACACTGCAGCTGAACTCCTTCCTTTGTTTCACCAAGTGTTTTGATGACCGGGTCTGGGGCTGCTCCTAAAGAATAAAGAATAAAAACATAGAAATGCACAGATTAAGCATCAGATATAGATCCCTGCTCTAACAGGACATGATTTATCAAAGTACTTTCATTTTTTAAACAAATATTTGGTGGTCAATAGAATTTATGACCAGTTTTTTGTCACATTTCTCCCTTAAAAATCGAAGGACACTTGAATTTTGTGGGGCTTTAGACGTTTTCTTGGAAATAAACATGACTGAACATTAAAAGCTTGATTAAAGTAGAATTTAATACAGAACTTCTAAATTAAACTCAATTCGTTCTACATGTCATTACCTGCTTAACAGTAAACTGACTGGAGGTAATGAAGTGTGGAAATTTGTGTTCACTTTTTCAATGTCAGTGCGTTATTGAAGTTACACAAACTGATCAACTGTAGTGATCTGATCTAAGTGTTGGTCACATGTCACAGTTTTGTAGTAAAATTTCCTTAAAACTGTTAAATCAAGTGTTTGTTATAAACCTTCTGCTTCATTAACATTAACTAATACATAAATAATATAGTAAACAATGGTACTTTACACATGTAAAGTACCATGAATAAAACCAACAGCACATACAGGTGAGGGCAGAAGGTCAGTGACGTCATCAGGATCCGACTCACCCGAGATGTTCTCATCACTTCGGTCTTTTAACCTTTTGAGGAGCGGAGGTTGCAGGCGACCCGAGATTTACACGTGAAACTGAACCAGTCGCTGTTAGAAACGTTTTCCTGTTGAATCCACACATTTTATATCTCGTTGGAAACATCACATGTTCATGAACGAACGAGGGAACGATCCACAGGGAACATTCACGACACGACACCGGCAGCGTCTCGCTTCGGCAGCGGACAGTTAGCAGCTAACATGCTAACGCGCGTCACCGCAGTTCAATCCCGTCTGAAGGAGGAACACGTGACGTCAGAGACAAAGTGGAAACATGTGACCGCAGAAAAGAACTCAGATTAAATCCACCTGGTTTCATCCGGACCGGAAGTGAAACAATCCCCTGAATAAAGTGACAATTTCTCTGGTTTAGTTTTAACGCTGCTCCTCAAACTTCACGAGCAACCACAGCTCCGCCCATTTTACAGACCCCATCAAAGATTCAACCAATCGGGTTCAGTATCTCTGACATCAGGACCCGCCCACCAGCACAACAACCAATCAGCGTCTCTCTACGATCTAAAGTGACGAGGTTAACGAACCTTTTAACTCCAGCAGCCAATCAGAGGACAGCATCCCCACAGGCGCTCCCGGTGTGTTTGAGTGACAGCTGCTTCATCCAATAGAAAGTCAGCAGCGTGAAAGCACTCCGAGGAAGTGTCCGGTAAATGTACCTGTGTGACCATATATGGAAGTGAGTGCAGCCTGACTTCCGGTGGCAGAGACACACACAGAAACTCGTTTATCATCCAAACTCACGTGATTCAATCAGATTAAACATGTGAAACTTGATCTAAATATCAACAACTTCTTCTTTATTGACAACTTTAACTTTAACGCACATTTTCTGCGTCAGAAAACACGTTGATCGTCTTAATTTGTTCACTTTGGAGAAGTGTTATGAAGCTCTGTGTCCATCTGATGGACGTGCTCGGTACTGCACTCTGTCAAACAGCTCAGAGCCACTTGAGTCCTTCAGCATGAAACTTGGTGCAGATGTAACAGACGAGTGGAGGCAGAGATCCTGAGAGTCTCAGCCTGATCACTCCCATCACCACTGATTGGTCCGGTTTCAAACAGGAAGTCAAGAGAACACAAGAAGAAAACGGGTATTTTCTGCAGTTTCATCGTTCGGCACATCGAGCGTCTCAGAGCCGTGAGAAACATCAACGCACACGATGAAACCTCGGAGACTTTACTTTACACTGACGCAGAGGAAATGCATCAGCTGCTCCTGCTGTGGGTTTGAATCCCAGTTTAAAATGGGAAAGTGTAAAGAGACACGTGTGCACGTGTGAAAAATGCGCCCTAAGAGGTTAAGATGGGATCTAAAAGATAGAAAGAGAACACGATGATGTCAGAGTCTCTGTGTGATGTCATCAATCTGACAAAACACGTGATTCTGGAAACTTATTCATAAACAGACGTTTAACATGGAAAACTAAACAGAATAAAAACAGTGTTGAGTTTAAACCCGTTTACAGATGAGACTGGTTCGTGTCAGTTCTGGACAAAGAGTCAGGAAACGCCTCAGACTGTAAATCATCTTTTGAACAGTTTTATGGAAAAACTCACCGACAGCGAGCTCAATGTTCGATCGTCTCTTTGAAGAAGACGTGGAAAATCACAGGTGTAGTTTCCACTGTCAGTCAACTTGGTGGCTCTGATGACTATGGAGGCGTTACCCACCTCCAGATGTTCTGGGAAATGAAAGACGCGACCTCTGAACTGCTCGTCCTGACGGTAATCTCCCTCATCGTAAACTTTGCCCTTATCATACATGAACACCTCCTGGTCTTTGTCCTTCTTGTCCTTCTTGTCCTTCTTCCAGTCGAAGAGCTCCTGCCTGATGTTCCTGCTGCTCATGGAACACGGTAAAATGGCATCATCCCCTTCTTTCACCACCATGTTGATGAGGGCTGCACCTGGAACACACACACGTGCACATCAGTGAGTTCACATGCACGTGATCAGGTTTAACAGAAAGTCAGAAAACACATTCACCGTGTTCACCACAGTCAAACAGCAGTTTATGAGCAGTTTAGAGACGAGTCACGTTTCTCCTCCACCATTGTTCTGTTTGGACGGATCTCTCTGCTTCTGCTTCCTGACTCAATATCCCAGAATCCTGCTGTTCTGACCAGACGCTGGGATTTGTCCTCTTCCCTCATGTGTATTGATGCTGAGTGGAGCAACGAGCCCCCTGGTGGGGACAGCAGTAGTTTGTTTTGAAGACGTTGATCCCTGAAGCTTCCTCAGAACCTCAGCTGCTCAGTGGACCTCACTCGTGGTCTCCACCTCAGTGTGGGCACCTGAGGAGTCGGGTCTGGACCAACATTTTGAATTGATATTCAGGTTCTGTCAGGTTTAAATCTACTTGATGTTTTACACAGTGTCTGTGATCAGGAAAAGCATCAGACTCAGGTCACCAAACACTAAATGATCAAATCAGGTTTGTTTTCTCTCAGTCGAGTTCCAGCTGGTTCTCGAGTCTTTCCTGAGCCAACCGAGGTCCAGTCTGTTCCAACGACACCGTGCTGGATCCCGATATTCAGCCCCACAGCCACAAGCTCCGCCCATCAGTCAGGCCTCCAGGCCGAGGTCCCCTCTGGAGTCTGAACTCTGAGTACAACAGTTGTCACTTATTGTTGGAGGTTTTATTTGTGTCTCTCTCTGGTTTCTGCTCATTTGAGACCAAATTCTCCCAAAAACCTGAAGACCACCTTGTTTTCAGTGGGTTCTACTGCCCCCTAGTGGCGAAACATAAATGAATGAATAAACACTTGAGCTCTTCAGTGGAAATGAAACCACGTGAAGTCACTTGTAGATAAAATCCACCTGTTACACAACTTTTACCGTCTCACTGGTGCCAGTGACGCCCACGTTACTACAACAGGATGTTACTGAACCAATAAGAAACTAAAACGTGGGAAGAAGGAAACGGTTTCTTCAGAACAAGAAACAAGAAAAACGTGTTCAGGCAGAAGGTTTTAAAATTAATCCGAAATTCAAGAGAAGAAGAAGAAGAATTTCTGGTAAAGAACAGAGATACAGACACTTGAGTTCAAATAAATAAGAATTAAATAAATTAAAGGGATAGTTCACCCAGAAATGAAAATCCCCTCTTTATCTGCTCAGCACTATGATGGAGGGGGGGGGATAAAGGACATTGATTGTAAATCTCATTATTTGAATGACACATAAACTGAGCAGATGTTGGAGGAGAGTTTCCTTCCACTTATCTTCACCTGATGAAAAGAGCCTCCATGGATTTTAGAACATGACCAACACGTATGTAGCAGAGGAGCCGTATGAGGGGTGAGGTGTTTGGTTCTCAGGGGTAAACAGTGTCTCAGCCCAGGTGACGTCTTCTTCAGACGTAATAAAACAACAGAAGAAACACAGCATGTCTCCATTCTGCTCGTGTGATGTCATCAAGTGTCCTCAAGCCCCGACCTTCATAACCAGGTCATTTCAACGTGTTTTAGGTCTGAAGGTCCTCAACAGGAAGTAGTGAAGCTAGTGGACGTAGCCACACGACGTGTGTCCGAGGTCCATGAACGCAGCTCGTAGGAAGATGTCAGACACATTTAGACTGAACACACGATGTAAATGAACTGGTTCCCAGTTGAAGATGAAGGTCGGGGCTTGAGGACACTTGATGACATCACACGAGCAGAATGGAGACATGTTGTGTTTCCTCTGTTGTTTGATTGTCACCATTGACTTCAACTGATTTGGATTCTGCTCTAACAACGTTTCCCCTGAGACTCAAACACTTCACCCCCTGGGAGAACATGACCAACATGTATGTAGCAGAGGAGCCGGATGACATCATCACATGTTGAATCTGGTTTCATCAAAGACACTTTATCTGCTTTCATCTGAGCCACAGAGAAAAGTACAAACCTCCTGAAGTACAGGAACTGAGTATTTGTACTTCGTTACTTCACTGTGATCCACACACTGACAACAGGATGGAGACGACGCCCTGCACGTGCACGTGTAGCAGAACAAGTGCACACTCTCTCAAACACACCCACACACACACACACACACACAAACACACCCACACACATTTTTATTTCTATCTTAGTGAGGACACTCATGGGCATAATCCATTCCTAACTCAAACATGAACCTTAACATGAACCTTAACCTCAAACCAAGTGTTAACCCCAATCAGTCCTTTAAAGGTGAGTCAGAAAGTGAGGACCAGACTAAATGTCCTCACAATGATGGTATTGAACCAAAATTGGCATCATAACTGTAGATAGACACACACACACACACACACACACACACACACACACACACTCTCTCTCTCTCTCTCTCTCTCTCTCTCTCTCTCTCTCTCTGTTTCTTTTCTCACCGGTTCCATCGCTTCTTCTCCACAGACTCAGGAAACTCACGAGCAGAAGAAGCTTCATCGTTGTCCGAGTCCAGATGTGATGTGTTGACCGTGGCTGTGACGTCACTGACTGCTTCAGTCGCTGCTCTCTCTCTCTCTCTCTCTCTCTCTGTCTCTCTCTCTCTCTCTCTCTCTCTCTCTCTGTCTCTCTCTCTGTCTCTCTCTCTCTCTCTCTCTCACTCTCTGTCTCTCTCTCTCTCTCTGTCTCTCTGTGTCTCTCTCTCTCTCTCTCCTCTCTCTCTCTCTCTCTCTCTCTCTCTCTCTCTCTCTCTCTCTCTCTCTCTCTCTCTCTCTCTCTCTCTCTCTCTCTCTCTCTCTCAAACTCTCTCACTTCTCTATCACTTCCGCAGCTGCAGCATGACGTCACAGCCCTTCACAATAAAAGCCTGGGAACTATGACTCATGACAAACTCAGCACCTTAATAAACCTTTATATACATATAGCTTTATATACATATATATAACCTTTATATAATCAAATAAATCAATCAGTATAATCAAACATATTATATATCATAACATTCATTTATTTATACATATTACACTGTTATATACTTTTATTCTAGTGATTTATTTAATCATGAACACACTGATTTACTTTCTGAGAATTATTTTCACTTAAATATTCTGTTTATTATTATTTTACTTCTTTTACTTTCTTATTTTTACCTTCATTGTTTTGAAGTATTTTATATCCATCTCTTCTTCGTGTTTTATTATTTAATCTTCATCATAGTATTTTCCGCATTTTATTTGTATTTTATATTTATCTGATTTTATTCGATATTATTACATTTCATTGAGCTGAAGCTTTTATCCAAAGTGACTTACAATAAGTATATCATCTTTTTCTTCTATTTATACTTTTATCTTTAGTATTTTCTAATCTAATCGTATCTTTGTATTTTATATTCTTCTCAGTATTTTATTATTTATTTCCTCAGTATTTGTTAGTCAATCATTTTCTCATTTCTTTGTATTTTGTCAACATAATCTGTTTCTCATCTTTTCTTTAATATTTTATTGTTAATGTTTTCCTCATTATATTCTTAGTATTTTATATTTCCCACTTGCCTTTGATGATTCTTTAAAACAGCAGATTTACAACTCACTTCCTGTTACTAGTTTAATTCTGTGGGGTGAGGCGTTGTTCATATGGCTTTTATTTTGTAAAGGACAAGTTGTATGAAAACGTCTGTATCAATAAAGTTTGACTGATTGATAATGATTGATCAGCCCTTCAGCACATATCTGTACATGACGTCTCATTTGAATCAAAGTTTAATTCCCTCTGATAAAGAGAATAAAACAGGGTTGATGATAGTTCACGTAACAACTAGATGTCACTTCTGTCTCATTCACTATTATAAACAATATTTAAAAACATTTTCATTTCTTCACTGCAGTTTTTCTTGAACCTTTTTACTCTGAGACAAACATTGACAGTTATAGTCGTAGAGGCCGAGTGATTCTGGAAAATAAAACATCGGAGTTCGACCAAAACACTGAAATCACTTTAGTTTCTTCAAAGTTTGAACAGAAACGTCCAAAACAGTCACAACACACAGTTTGATGTTTGTCATGTTTTATTCAAAGTGTTGAACAGAAATAATGAAGCAGCCTGAAATCCTCAGAATCATCAGGTGACAACATGAAGACAAAGTCAGTGTCAGACAGCGACGGTTCAAACATCACAGGAACAACAGGAAGCAGTTGTGACTGTAACTGGACCACTCATGCACCTTCACCAATAAAAACTAACAAGTCACATTTTCACTTTAGCTTCAGAATATTCACATTGATTGAGAGCAGAGCTGCAGGTTTGAGTTCAGTGACGTGTGGTTGAGTCAAAGTTCAGCTGAGAGAAGAACCACAAGCAGAGATCGATGAAACAGTGAGGAACATCCTGTGTCTCCTTCAAACTACGTTTCCACGATTTGATGTCACAGTTTTATTTCAGTTTCTGAAGAAAAGGTCAGAAAATGACTTCATGCATCATTCAACAATCTCTGCATCCTATAGGACGAGAGATACGACCTGAAGCTTTTATATATATATATTGAAAAGTCATTAATGATCATGTGGCAGGAATGATGTCATCATGACGTCACTGTGAAGTCAGAACATGACGTCATAGAAGCTGTGTCCTGATTCCAGGGCCGTCTCCTTTGTGAAGGACCAACTGAAATGAGACGTCTGGTCTACGGAGGATTTCTGTGATTTGTGTCCCCAGCTTGTCCCGCCCTTACCGCTGTCGCCTAGCAACAGAGCTGCAGCTGGACAGGACGACACAGTTTTAATGACCTTTGGTTTTTAACGTGTGAACCGGGAGATGTTCACTTGAATCCTGATACATTGAAAAGTGTAAACATCAGAAGTTTTGGTCTCGTCTCCTCCTGCTGCCATTATCACTTTGAACAGTTCAGTCACTGAAGAGCAATGCATTGTGGGATATGTTGGCCTGAGAAGGATCCACCAGGTGGTGGCGTCGTTGCTCAGGGAAAGGAGGACGTGTTGGAATCAGTTCAGTCGCTCTGCTGTGACACAGCCGCTCTTCAAATGTCCCTGAATTGAGACACAGCTTCAGTTAGTGAAGCATCAACTTCTCCAGCCAATAAGATCTGAGACGAGACCTACAGCTTATTTACAAGAACCAATCATGTGTCGTCACGTGGTGGAACTGACGTCATGATGACATCATTATCTTTAAATACACAGCGTTGTGTGGTCGTCACTCTGAAGCTTTTCATTCGTGTTTGAGTCGAAGGTAAATATTTGTTGAACCAATGAAAAGGAGCTTTGGAGAAGTTCACTTCCTGTTTCCTGTGTCACCTGGTCAGCGGCTGCATGAAGCAGGTGTGAACGTCTCATTGTTGCTTTGGGGAAGTTACACTGTAAACAACAACACACTGTATTTAACTACACACAGTATATAACTACACAATCAGTGACTTTATAAAAAGACGATCAATGACTGGATATAAAAAAGGGATTATGACCTATACTGCCATCAGCCACCAGGGGGCGATATAGAGTTTTAACAGTCATGTTCATCTTTATTTGCAGTCGATGATAAATACCAACAGAAATCTTTGTGTCTCTGTCAAGTCTCTAAACATCAGATGAAGAATTGTTTGTGTTGTCGTCTGCTCGTCATCATTGAATTAATTTAATACATGAATTAAACTTACCTGAATTAGATGGTACTGCTGAGTGAGTTTTCTTTTTTTGCACAAAGTAAACAACAACACCGACAAGAAGAGCCAAGAAAACACCAACAGCAGCACCAACCCAAACAGGGCGCGTCCCTCCAGCGTCTGAAAGAGAGGACAGAGTCAGCGTCACTTCCTGTGGAGCAGACTGGACGTCACAACCTTCACACAGAACTAAACGTGCACATGTGAAGTGACGAGCAGATAGAAACACCAGTGGGATGAACGTCTCCAGGCTCAGT